>NW_024962262.1:69901440-70079131 GCF_019238085.1 Lagopus leucura
TCTTTTTCTTTTTCTTTTTCTTTTTCTTTTCCTTTTCCTTTTTCTTTGTCTTTGTCTTTGTCTTTTTCCTTTTCTTTTTCTTTTTCTTTTTTCTTTCTTTAAGAGAACTTTTAGCACATATTTAGGAAAGTAAATCATCCCCTGAGTTAAATTAGCACCTGATCAAATGTGCACAAAGTGCTAATTGCACTTTGCAGGCAAAGCCAACAGAAAACAAGCTGTTAGGGCCCTAGCACAACATGAAAATTGAAGCCATCCCAAAGAGAGGGGAGCGTTTTCAGACAATACTCCTCAGTGATAAAAGTCAAATTGTGACATACAAAACCAGGAAGTGAATGGGTGTTCTTTACTAAATGAATGCATCAGACAGCTCTTTTGGCCCATGCTCTCCACTTCCATATACGATGAAGTGCTACTTGAAGGAAGAACACGACCCATGTGTTTGGCTCCAGGACTTGTACATGTATTTCCTATGGCCTGTGCAATCTCAGCGAGCACTTGTCTGAGGAATGGCTCTGGTTGCTTCTTGCATGCCTGATCTCTCATTTTGTCCCATCAGGACATGTTGCCTCTCTAAGGCAAACAGCATAGTTGACTCTGCAGCACAGGCACATTTCTTGTCTATTTAAATTGTTCAGGTGCAAAGGGAGCTGCTGAGAGGGCACAGGGGAAGATAGTGAGGTATCACCCTGGCAGAAGCATACAGAAACACTCCTGGAAGACAATGGATGAAGGTGTTAGGATGCATCAGCACTCAGTTTCTAACAGAACTAAACATCTGCATTTGTTTGTAGAAGGTAATTAGATGGTTTTAAGATGCCTAGAAGTGGCTTTCTGAGAAGTTTATCAAAGCGGATTTTAAGCTTTCAAAGAAGAGACTCCTATGAAGATGCAGAACACGGGGAGAAGATGGAACTGTGCCTTTAGGGGCACATAGAAGCACAGGGGACATCAGAGACCCTTTAGAGATGTGCAAGATGAAGGTTGCTGGTCCCCAGAGCCAATGGAGCTGTGCTTCACTATTTGGGAAACAGGGATGGTGCTCATGACTTGTGTAGCACAAGCAAGGTAGAAATGAATGATGCAGTGGGTACTGGGGGATTTAGCATAGGGAAAGTGGTGAAGTATTGGAACAGGCTGCCTGAGGAGGTGGTGGAGTCGCCGTCCCTGAAGGTGTTCGAGAACCGTGTGGATGTGGCACTGAGGGTCATGGGCAGTGGGCACGGTGGGGATGGGCTGATGGTTGGAATGGGTAGTCTTAGAGGTTCTTTCCAACCTTAATGATTCTAGGATTCTAGGATTCCACACAGGCTGAAGGCTGCCTGCACGGCCTCATGTATGTACACTTTAACTTCTAGGATTATTCCTGTGATTTTTCCCACAGTAGTTGACATCATTAGACGTTTAGGATACACACACGCTCAAAGGACTGAACTTTGTGGCCACTCAGTAACTATAGATTGGGTACATCAGTATCACTAATGCTTCTGTCTTTCTATCAAAAAAGCTAGTACCTTGTGCCTCCATTCCCAACATGAACATCCCATGCCTCCCTTTTGCTAAAGGAGGCAGCCACCGTAATCCTGCTTGCCAGCAGGGAGGTAGGCAGCTCCATGCACCAAGCACCATGCAGACAAACCACAGGCACCCTTTGTGTTATCCTTACATCAGTTTTCTTTCCATATGATTGAATTGATGCTTATGCCCTTTTTTAGTCATCCTTTCACCTAATTTACTTACCTCAGTAATTAGTCAGATTATGTTGGTATTCTCTACATAATCTTCACCTTTGAGCAGGAAGCATGCTAATTTGCCAGAAAGCTACACAGAATTTGCATGTTTTTTCCATATCATTTGGTAGCATCGATGCTTAAAGCAGGTGCAATGCTAATAAGGCAACCTGAGCAATCAGCCCAGGCAGAGATCTGCGGATTGCACAATAATTTGTTTGGAAAATCTTTGCATGTCTGTGCTTAGCACTAATTTTAGGTGGGAGATGGGGCAGGGTGGGAAGCTGAACAAATAAACCTAGCCATGGCACTGGGTTTTCCTCGATGCCTGTGAATAGATGGTACCTGCAGCACAGCTGGGCAGCAACGCATCTTCCAGGGTCTTGCTGGGAAGCAGAGATGTGTAAAAGAGCCATAGAATATCCTGAGCTGGAAGGGGCCCACAAAGAACATTGATTACAACTCCTGGCTCCACACAGCACCACTCAAGACAACTTGTGTCTAAACCCTATTGCACTGGACTCACTGAACAGGGAAAGGAAGGAGCAGCTCCCATCCAGGCGATGCTCAGCCTGCAGGTGCTCCCACTGCTCCTGGCAGGTCCAGAGGTCAAATTGGACTTGACTTAAATTTCCTTCCACCACAAATGTTTCCTCAAGTTAATCATTTCTCAACAATAGATAATCACAATACTTGCCTGTATTTTATTTTAAAATAAAAGCAGATAGAAAACGGTGATTAGTGGCAGAAGTTGCTGGTTTTTTGTTGTTTTTTTTTTTTTTTATAACCTTCAGCAGGTGGAAAAGCAATTAATTTTTTATCTGATTATGTTGTTTTGATTTATTCTTCGCAGGAATCCTTACAAGGACTTTCAGCAAGTTGTGGCCTCATTTAAGAACACGGATGGAAAGGGGGCACAGGAGGGCCAGCACACTTCCCTGGGGAGAAGGAGAGAGGATGACATGTGTCAGCTCGCTGAGGTAAAGCAGGAATCCGTATTTGTTTCAAACACCTTCTTTAAACAATCAAGAAGATCCTGTGTGGGGACTCCCTCCAGGAAGCCAAATCCCGAGGACTTTGTGCTCTACCTCCACCAGGGCAAAACCACTCCCTGCCTTTTCTTAGGAGGTTTGCCATAGCAAAGGGCAGGCAGGGACCATGGAAGAGCTCTGGGGACAGGGCTCTGTACCTACTCCAGCAGCCTGCAGGCACCCTTGAGATATGTCCAAGAAGGAGATGTCCACTGGATTTGACTGGGAGCCACCAGCCTGATTCTGGCTATACTTCCAGCCGCAGTGCTAATGCACTCAGGCTGGCCTGGGTTCCCAGCATTTCACTTGGGAAACCCTGGACATACATAGAACCACAAAATCATTTGAGCTGGAAAGGACCCTTAAAGGCCATTTGGTCCAACTACCTGCAGTGAATAAGGACACCTACATCTAGATCAGGGTGCTCAGAGCCCTGTCCAGCCTGATCTTGAATGTCTCCAGGGACAGAGTTTCAGAGTTTCACCTCACTGGGCAATATACCTTACTTGCTTTGATTTCAGTGGGGAATAAGGAACCTGCATATTTTGTTGCCTGTGAACACAGGTACTTTCAAACCGAAAGCACTTTTTTCCCTTTGCTTCTATGTGTATCTGCTTACCCTACATGGGAATGAGAGCACACAGAGAAAAGTGGCTGCCTTGCCTCTAAGAAAAACACTTTGCCACAACTTCTGTCCTTTCTCAGAGAGAAAACAAGCCCTGGTTTTACTGCAGTTAAACTCGCTGACCTTAGCTGAGCCAGTCTTGCCTGTGACCTGGAACTGCAGGGATCTCCAAACGCTGCCATGTGATGGCTGCACCGAATGACCCACGTCAAACACTGAAGTACAACAGTGAGGTTGGCTCAGTGTCCACCTCAGCCACTTCCAACAGCCCTTCCCACACAAAGAGGTAACATTCAACAACCAGCCATCCTGGCAGTGCCCAGCAGCGCCAAGTGTGGGCAGACTGGGGCGGGGGCAGCCGGTGGGGTGGCCCTTGAGGACCCGTGTCCTCACTGTACCAATGAACCAAGGAGCACTGGCTGCTCCCAGCTTCCTGATACAAGCTGGGAGGCTCATCACTGTTTTACTCTTCATAAAAAGCACGCGCTTAGGCGACTTGTTACAGATTCACAGCACCACGAATTAGGGGCATTTTTCAGTGCAAACATGATGTTATATCATTACGTGTGCTCTCAGGGCACCACAGCATGAGGAAAACAGGAAAACATCTCTCCCCTTAGAGCAGGACCATTTTCTAACTGGGACAAGAGAAGAGTTGTCCTGGGCGAGAGCCAGGCAGAATGGATTGCTGGCCAAGGGAGAAGCTTTAGTCCTCTAAAGTCCCTCCAAAATCCCATTGGCAAAACTGAGTTGCACCACTGAGAAATAAACATCCTCATTTTAAGAACTGCAGTGACAGAAACTGTACAAGACACAGGCAGTGGGCACTGGGACTTGGCACACATCCCTTACATTCCGCTTTGTCTCAGTCAGAAACATTAATGGACCTTTTGCCTGGCTTGACCCAAAGCAATAATGCCTTACTAAGAGGCAGAGAGGTTTCTTAAACTTGGCCAAGACTCATGTGATTCTCATCTGAGGCTTACCTATCCTTACTGAGCCAACACTTTGGTGAAGCTTAGCAACTCAAGGGCTTATAACTAGACCTGAAACAAGAGGACACTTGCAGAGCATGGATCAAAACCAAGCCTTCAGCTGTCCAGTGGAGAACTCATATCATGGTATGAGGCTGTGCTGTGCACACACACTAAATAAAATCTTGCCAAGGACAAAGCTACGTTGCTGCTAAATGACCTGCACTGCTTTGAAAAATGAATATATATTGTCCCTCTGGATTACAATACAGGAATATGTTTTTTCCCATCAATGAGGAGCATCCTACTGTTTATTTTAGTTTGCAGACTTGCTGCCAGAAAGGAAATGAGAATATTATCTCTAATGAGTCTTCTCATAACGGTAATTTTCTGAAAGAGGTACCAATCCTAGATTTGTGTCAATAGTCCCTCATCTGCAAGCCATGGAATAAACCTCCCAAGCTTATTACTTCTCCACAGCCATTGTGATAATGTCTTGACAGAGCAGCAATTCAAATTTTAATAGTGACATACATTCTTCCCACATGTGTACAAACACATCTCAACCCAGACTGAGCCTCTGGCCTCTTCTGAATCATCTAGCCCACATTACTTTTTCCCATTTATCTGTTGATTCTTTGCCACATTCTGGCTGCTCATCATTCAAAACACCTCCCCAGGTATGACAACCTGCCTCATTTCTTTGGAGGTTCTTCATTTTAAATAATTTGAGCCATGTCTGTCAAAGTCATTTGAGGGAATGAAGGCAATGTCCAGGAGGTCCCTCTGGCATTCTTGGGAGGCCCAAAGCTCTCATGTTCCTCGTCATATCTGCAAATGGGCCAGAGTTCACTTGCTGCCTTGGTCTCAGCACTGACTGATTGAAACAAGCCCTAATCAAAAAGGCTTTACAGAACAAAGGTCAAGCTACTTTTAAGTCTGTTTTCAAGAGCAACCAAGATGTGTCAGAAGTCTTTCATCCAATACATACCCTTGCACCATGTGGCAAGTGATGTGAATAGGCAAAAACAAGGTCTGCAAATTAATTCCACTACTTTGAGTACAAGTCGGTTTAAGAACTTTGCAAAGCCATCCTTCTGTCTGGCCTTTGCACAGAAAAGTTGCATTGAACCATGTCTAGCTGTTTTGTCTGGTATAGATTTGATCATTCTGGGTCATAGAATCATAGAATCATAGAATTACACAGGTTGGAAGGGACCTCAAGGATCATCAAGTCCAACCACAGCCTAACCTTAGTACCCTAACTCTAACAACCCTCTGCTAAATCATATTCCCCCTTTTAAGAGAAAATGTGTTAAAAAAATAAAAAGTAATGCTTGAGGGCTATGCAGAATTGGAAGTCCCCATATGGAGAATGCTGTTTAAAATACAGTGACACTAAACAATGACAAAGGTGTGTAGCTGAATAAGGCAGGATTTTAATGCACCATTAAAACAGAAACTTCAGCCATGGAGTATGTACTGAGTATACATGACACCAGCTTGTTTTTCCCAGCATGTAAAGACCCCAGTAACCTATCAAGCAGCCAAAAGCATCTGAAACCTTTGCAGGATGCCCTTCAGCAGGACTTTGAAAATGAGCACTCCTGGTCAAGGACATGCTGGCTGAGTATACCCACAGGGAGCAATTAATTTCTGTGGCCTGGTATTAACTGAAAACCCATGAGGTACCTGGAGTTGTCCTGTTGTGGCAGGATCTAGATCTCACTCCAAGAGCACAAACATTTCCCATCCTCCCCTGAATAGTACTCTCCATGGACACAAGGTCCCTGTTGTGTGTTCAGCTGCATCAGCCTCAGCTTCCAATCTGCTGTTTACTTCCCCGAAGACTGCTGCATTCAGACAATGCAATTTCCTACAGTTTCCTCTTCTTCTCCACCTTAGGAAACCATGGGTTTGTGTCCAGGTCATCACTCAGAAAGTTTTGGATGGCCTCAGACCAAAGAAGGAAGGTGCCTTTCCTAGGGAAACCTGTATTTTAAATCTTCCAGGAAAAGGAGATTCAAGTAAATATTGGAAACCCACAGTCAGGATCTCCATAATGATAGGAATTACAGACAAGGGGACTGCAGAATGCTTCCACACCAGCACCGGTGTTTTGGATCCACATTTGCAAAGTTTGTGCTGTCATAAATGGTGGTGTGCATAAAAACGCAGCAGTGAATTGCTTGCACTTCCTCATAAGCTGATAAAGCGAGTGAGGCAAAATCAAAGTTGAGAGAGGTTCACAAATCTTTCAAGACCAAGTTTCAAGCAGATCTGAGCCAATGCCTTCTACTTGTAAACAAGATAACCTTAGGCTGTGATTAAAGTGAGCAATGTAGAAGGGTTATGGAAGCCAAATCCACTCCTTTCTTTGAGACCCTTTCAAGCCTAGAACAGTGCCCAACTCCATTTTCCAAGTGAGCTGAATCCTATCCTTGCAAGGGACTGCAGAATGCTTGGGCCATGGGGCTTGCCATTCACAACCTGATGCCAAGCCCTTTCTCAGCTGTACATGGCACGTGGAGCTTGAGCTTCCCCACAGACGCTACAGACATCAAAATACTTTGATCAACTCAAGTGCTCAAATTTGATTTGTCCTCTGCAGACTCCTCCCCACGTGTTCTTCTCCTGCCAGCTGCTGGCATGCTGGCAAGGCTCTGGATCTCACCTGCTATCATCCTGTACTGTAGCAGAGTTTATGGCTTTTGATCTTTTGTCCTGTTGATGTAAATTGGGTCAAAGATGCTCAGGAAGTACTTGGTGGTCCAGAATGCAGTGAGGTGTGGGGAGAAAACCTTCTGTGAACCCCATTGGGCAGGATGGGCCTTGACAGGGGGACACCAGCCTTAGGTGTTTATAATGGCAGTGGGTCTACAGCTCCACAGCCTCCACTTTTCCTGCCCCATCTTCTGCAACTGGTTTGTGCCCTTTTCTTTGACATTTAAAGGACAAAAGCGAGAGAGCTTATGTTTCCGCCAGCCCTCTCCAAGCACAGGGTGTATTCCTGCTAAGCCAGAACAAGCTGCACAGAAAGTAAATGTACAACCAGGGTCCTACAGCAGTGCTGAATGCCAGCCAGATTCGGTGTCCAGTGATTTTGCGGACGTGGGAAGGACACTGCTTGGAGGTGTGACAGAAGACCTTGATGACTCCAGGCATCCCTAGTGCATGCACACAACGGTTACCTCAGTAACAGGTGTTAAAAGTCCCACCTCGCTCAGTAACAGGCATTGCCATCCTCCCTCTGCCCATAGGATCCTATTCTCAGCAGGCTGACAATGCCTAACCCGCCCACCAAGCACTGTGGGCATGCCAAGTATTCAAGACGGGCCATCCTTTGGAAAGGAGGGCCTATTTTCAGCTGCAGCCTTTTGCTGAAGCAGGGAAGCTCTGGCCAAAGGCCCTGGCATTTTGCAAGGCTTTGCTGGATTGCTGTGCCAGCTGGTTCCTCAGCATGGCAGTGTCACAGTATCCACACCAGCCGTAGTAAAACGATAGCTTGTTAATGTCAGCAGCTTGAGCTGGTGAAGGTGCACTCTTTGCTCCTTCTCAGCTGAAAAACAATACAGCTTTGCCTCTCCTCATCAGTCAGTGGGGACATGTCCTGAGAACTGGCTAATCCTGGCCAGCTGGGGAATGGAAAGCAAGGGGGAAAACGGCTGCTTATTGCACTGAGAGGTGCTGGCTCTCAGATGCAAGGGGAAGGAACAGACAGATGTCTTGCACGGCTAGTGCTCAGTGGCAAGTACAGTTGCATTAAGACAGGCACACCGAAATGTCACCATACTACTCTGCCATTGGTAGAAGGGACATGTTTCTTGGTTTCCAATTGCAAACTGGACATATTTGAGAATAAAGGCTTTAATAAACATCATTGCCTGGAAGGTTATATTCCTCCTGTGATTCAGCTGGAATTAATACAAGGCCAGTCATTGTTCAGTCCCCTCCTCTTTCCTTTGGCCCCCATATACCTCCCACCCATACATTTCTGGAGGTAAGGCTTTCTTCTTTCCAGACAGTACCTCACCATGTGACAGCATGCTGACAAGTTAAATTGTGTTCCCAGCACAGGTTCTATCATGTATCCATCATGGGTCCCATCATGTAGTCCCACAACAGGTCTCATCACAGGCTCTACCATGGGTGCAGCATTGACCTGCAGGGAATGAATAGGCAGCACTTGCAGATAGGGCTCTGTGTGAGCTCAGATGAGACAGACGTGCTCCCAAGATACAAACAAGGGTTGCAGGAGGACAGATCCATAGCTAAAGCAGCACCACAGTTTGGCATCACCCTCTCCCAGCAGAGCTGGGAGACCCTGAATAAATCTAAACCCATAGCAAGGAGACCCTGAATAGTTTGCAATCAGCATGCATAAACACACTGCTTAAAAGCTGCAGCCATTCCCCTCTTCCTGCTGTCTCTGCAGGAATCCAGCTGGTACCCAGGGGATTCCCTTAGGTAGCATCCCTGCAGCTCATCAGCATCAGCCCTGGCCCTGGGTGTTCAAGGGTTGGAACAGGCTGCCCAGGGAGGTGGTGGAGTCACCATCCATGGAGGTGTTCAAGAAATGTGGAGATGTTGAACTAAGGGACAGGGGTTAGCAGGGAAATACTGGTGGTGTATGACAGTTGGACTAGGTCATTTTAGAGGTCTTTTCCAACCTTGGTGATTCTATGATTCTAAGCTAGGGGGGAGTTCCACCTAGGCAAAACTTTGTTTTCTGCCTTGAGACCTCTTCTCCTCACACTAGGGAAAGTTTGCTTCCACTCAGACAGCAACCTCAGTACCTATGTATTGTACACCAACAGAACATTAATTTAAAAGGGGGTAATGTCTAACCCACCATAACAAGCACGGTCAAGGCTCATCTCTCAAAGCCCTCAGTGACTCATAGGTTGGCTTTCATGCCCAAAAACTCTAATTTTTCCAACTCTGCCAGGGGATATAAAGAAAAATATTACCTCTGTCTACAAACCTTTGACCTGGTGGTGTCCTGAGATATTGCAGCTACAGCAAAATACACTGGAGGCCTCTGAGCCTGGTCCTTTTCCAGGGTAAATTTTCCAAGCATTTGTCCTCAGATGCTTAAGAAATGCGAGTTTACATCTGATTCACGGGAAGACTTTACTCTGCAGTGCAGACAGGCGCTGAGTAACTCCTCTGAGCTCCAAGCACTGTGAGGGCACAAGGCAGAACCCTGTAGGAGAGGTTTACTCAACACAGTAACTGGTCACATCAGGCTGACGCCATCTCCCCAAGGCATCCATGCACGCAAGCCCATCCTGCAGCAGCTGGCAACGAAAGGCCTGTGCAAACAAAACCACAAATTCTATGGATATGCATTATTTCTTCCACTCACACCATCTGTTAACTGCAAAATTTATAGGTAAAACATTGTCAGGCTCAGATTTCTTGGTTTTGTTTGTTTGTTTGTTTGTTTTTCAAACTTTTTTTAATCTTTTGGCTAAATCAGTGTACTTCCAGCTGCCACATTAACAACTCAAATGCCAGTCACACGGTTGGGCTGCTTTGCATAACGAACCAGGCATGAATCGGAATAAGAAACTGAAATTACACCGAAGCCCCCAACACGGGCACACCCCATGCTTCAGCTCCAGGCAGCAGAACAGCACGGTCCAGCTGCAAAGCGTTCACACACTGAGTTCTGCCTCATGCTGTCAGGGAGCATTTACAATTATTCTGGATTTTAGGCCAGCTTCTGCACTTTATCCTATCAAACCATAAGAAAACACGTATAGCCTTTAGGCTTTGAAGTTTGTTAGTTCCGTTGTGATTTTTTGTTTGTTTGTGGGTTGTTGGGTCTTTTTTGTTCGTTTGTTTGTTTTTGCTTGGTTGTGTTGTTTTTTGGTTGTTGTTGTTTTTGTTTTTCCCTTTTAGTTTGTGTTACTGAACCAGAAATAAGTGGCTCTGTGGATATTATTTAGCTGGAGGCTTTGTCTCTGAGTTATCTGTCTGATCTCTGGGGGAGCACCAATGGGCTGATCTTTCCTAGGAAGATAGGAGAGACATGGTCCTGTTAGAGCATGTCTGAAATGCTCTGAGGGAGGAAACACCTTCCCTAGGAGAACAGGCTGAGAGAACTGGGGCTGTTCAGCTCGGAGAAGAGAAGGCTCTGGGGAGACCTAAGTGTGGCCATTCAGTATGTAAAGAGGGCTGTAAAAAAGTAGGGGACAGTCTTTAGCAGGGTCTGTTGTGATAGGATAAGAGGAACTGGTTTCAAGCTAAAAGAGGGGAAAATTAGGTCGGGTATAAGGAAAAAGTTTTTTACAATAAGGATGGTGAGGCACTGGCACAGGTTGCCCAGAGAGGTGGTGGATATCCCATCCCTGGAGGCATCCAAGGTCAGGCAGGATATGGCTCTGAGCAACCTGATGTAGCTGTTCCCTGTTCACTACAGGGGAGTTGGACCAGGTGACCTTTAGGGGTCCCTTCCAACTCAAACAATTACATGATTCTATGATTCTCTAAGATAGAAATGAATATTATGGCAGCTTCACTGGTTCACCCATTGGTTCCACTGCTTGTTTGAGCCTTCAGTTCAGGCCAGTCTGTTTCTCTCACTCTATGCTCTCCTTCTTAATGAGTTGAAATGATAGGGGATTACTTGTTGCTGGAAGAGCAAAGCCAGCCCGTGGGGCTCACCCTAGGATGTCATCTCTGGTTTGTGTTGCTAGAGAAACTCCTGCCAAGCAAAAAAAATCTTCAACGATTGCTTTTCTTTACAAAATCCTTTCCCTGACTCCACAGAATCACTCTGCCACTGCTAATGAAGTTCATTGTGTTCCATTTTCTCCACACTGATGTGACAGGACATTCATTTTGTGCTACGTTCAGGTGAGACTTTCAGCTGCCACACCAAAAATCAATGGGACAAAAGGTGCACTCAGGAGAAGCCAAAATGCCAGAGAACTGAATGAGCCAGACGTGCTCCTGCTTTCTGTCATACAGAATCATGCGTTGCAGTGTTGTGAACCTCACAAGCAGAATGCTGACACATTCAGATTCTGAAGCCATGCTTCGTATAGCTTCCCTCACCCTGAAGCCCCGCTGAGAACGTAAGTTTAAGCCAAGCGTTCTGCATTGCTGTTTTGTGAGCTGTTTGGAAGTGGTTCATAAATTGTGAGGAAAAAAAGGACAAGCTGTTAGTGAATGCTTTGGGAAGTCAGCATCACTGAGAAGGGTTGGACGTGCTTTGTTTATGGTGGGTTCGATATGCATACCCTGTGAAATGCCCAAGGAGTCTTCCAGCAAAACTGGCCAAGATGAGGTGAGATGCCCTGAATACTTCTCCTTAAGTAAAAACAAACAGTGAAAAAAACAGGAAATTAAAGTCCAAGCCTTCCTTAGGCAGCACTGAAAACCATTGAGCAGGCTACTCACAGTGATCTCCACAGCTCAGCTCTGAGCACTGCCATAGGCTCAGGGTGGCTTATCTCAAGGAGTGGGTTATCTCCAGATAAGCACCAGCAGAGCCAAATGTCGTTCCAGACCTCGGCTGGGCATCCCAGGCTTGGTCATGTGCTGTTTGTGGGGGAGCAGAGCACCCCTTCTTCTTATCACAGGGTGGGTGAGGTGGGAAAGCACCTCTGTGTCCCTGCGGCCCACTCCCTGCTCCAGCAGGGTGTTCAGGCCCATGTTCAGGTGACTTCTGAAGGGCAGGAGATGGACAGCTTGGGAGACATCTGCTCACTCCACCCCCTTGTTTCCTCCCTCCCTGTGAGGGTCTGAGTATGGAAAACAAGGGAGGTGAGAGAGGGGCTCCCAGCCACTTTTCCAGAGAAAATAACAGCATTATAGGCACGGGGACAGCACGTGGAGTCCTGCACCGAGGGACTGGCATCAGTCCAAGTGGGTGGAAAGAGGAGACAGCAGGGACAGTGGCACCGCACAGCTTCCTGTGAGGGAAGGAGAAAGAAAACTGAAGTAATTGCTGCTGGGAGGAGAAAAAGAAAGAAAAAAAAAAAAAGGAGAAAAGAAGAAAAATACAAACATTGCTAGAGGAATACACAGGAGATACTCAGAAAAATACCAAACGTGACCTTTCTGTTTGGCATTTCCTTCGAAGCAGAGGGTTACAAAATTCCAAAGACATGGGGCTGCTGCCATCTTTTGGCCACTCACGGGGCTCCCAGAGCTGCCTGATTTCAGAAACAGCTATCACTTTGTTCAGCTGTCTTTTTCTCTTCCAGAACAGATAGATACATGTATAAAAATCCTTTGGTATGGCATCTTTAAGCAGAGCATTGGGGATGCCAAGGAAACAAAATGGTCTGTGTGCAGACATTATGCCAGAGATGCAAAGCTTTGTACATGCTAGGCACACATGCTCAGTTAGCTGTCGCTTTATTACACAGATGCCCTTAGACAGAGCTTCATAGATGCCTTTTCCCTTGACAGGAGGAGGCTAACAAAGTCTCCAAGACATCCACGATCCCAAGAGTTTGCACAATGAATCTATGCCATCTTATAATTTCCAGCCCCAAGCTCAACAACATCAAAAACACTCTCTAACACAGAGAGCCATGACTCCTTCCTTGCCTATTCCTTCTGAAGGAAAGCCTGTTTTTTTCTCCCTCCCCCTTCATATGTAGTTTAAAGCCCTCTCAATGAGTTCTGCCAGCTCATGAGCTAGGATTCATTTCTCCCTTTGAGACAGATTAGACCCATCAGCAGGCAGCAGGCCAGGCACCAAGCAAACTGCTTCATGGTCAAAAAAGCCAAAATTGCTGTTATGACCCCAGCCACATATTTATGAGATGGGTTCTCCTGGTCCTCTCAGCATCCCTTGTTGCCACTTAGGAGATAGAGGAAAATACCATGGGAACTCCTGTTCCACCAATTAACAACTCCAATGTCCTGAAGTCCCTTTTGATAGCCCTCAAGTTTCTCTCAGTGATTTCATTGCTGACAGCATGAACTATCAGTAAAGGGTAATAATCAAGGGTTGAACCAGACCAGGACATTTTTTAGTTAATGTCCTGGCCCCAGAGAGGCAACACGCCTTCCTACAGGTAGGATCTGGCTGACATGTGGAGCCCTCTGTTCCCCTCAGAAGGGAGTTGTCTATGACAGTTATCCTTATTTCCTTCTTGGCGGAGGCAGTCTTGAGATGTGGGGTTGACCACCTTGCCCCAGATAACCACATGGGCACTTACCTTTCCCTCAAGTTCCGGAGCTTCAAATTTATTATTACATAGAAACACCTGGGCAACCAAGGTAGGTAGGGTTGGGGAGTTGCCTGTGACACTGAGCGGAGACCTGTTTCCATTCTTTACCATCTTCCATTCCCTCTTCCCAACAGTGGCAGGGCAGGGGGTCCACCACCATTTGGGGTGAATCACGCCGGTGCCTTTCTCACAGGTATGACAGGGAGTTACTCCACCAATCTATCTCTTGCTCACGCTCCTTGATCCTCTTTTACCTCTCCACTTCCTCCTTGAGCTCTGCCACCATGCTAAGCAGACCTTCCCTCAGCTCACACCTCACGCAGGTGGAATCCCTGCCACCCTCCACTGGCAGCAGCAGGCTCAGGCATCCCTGCAGTCGGAGATCTGAACAGCTGCCTTCTTGAGCAGGCACTGCATTTGAGTCACCACATCATTTTTGGCCAGAGCTCTCTACCTAGTGGAGACCATGGCGGATTTGTTGTCTGGGAGGCAGCTGACAGGTGAACTGGACTCCAAAGTGGGGAGGGATAGTCTGCCCTCCTGCTCTCCCCGCTTCTGTGAATGCCCAGTGCAAACTGCCTGCACCGTGCCCTTCTGTCCAGCACTGCATGGCAACATCCTCTGAAATCAATGAGTGTGTCAAGTAGGAGAGTCCCCAGCAGTGGTGTCTAGAGACCACAGACCAAGCTCAGCTGATGTCCCTTCAGGCCTTCTGATTCTGTCATGGTTTAGGTAAATCTTGCACTGCTGCAGTTTAGAGTGGGAATGGGTATGGCTCAAAGCACTGCTCATTTATGCCTGGATCCGAAAGAATCATAGAATCATTAAGGCTGGAAAAAGACCGCTAAGATCTTAGACCTAGTCCAGCCATCAGCCCATCCCCACCATGCCCACCGACCATGCCCTTCAGTGCTACATCCACACAGCTCTTGAACACCTCCATGGACAGTGATTTCATCACCTCTCTGGGCAGCCTATTCCAATACATCACCACTCTCCCTGTGCTAAGTCCCCCAACATCCACATCATCATTAATTGCTACCCTGCTTGTGCTACACATGCCATGAACACCTGTGCCATGTCCCAACCTCATATTTTTCCACCAAAGTGCCAGTCAGTCTCAATCTAAGTGCTAATCTCCTAACCCACGCTAGGATGGGATATCCCCAGCTCCAGTCCTGCTGCGTGGATTGTGCAGGGACTTTCCTATACCATCTCCAGAACTCGATGATCCTTGTGGTTCCCTTCCAACTTGGGATATTCTATGGTTCTGATTTTATAAACCTTGGTAAAGTTACCATACACCACACTGTCTGGACACTGCCAGGTGCCATCGGCACCCTAAGGCAGGTTCTCCCCTGCCTTTCACTCCATGACAAAGCCATCATTGAGTTTCTAACAAAAAACTTTCCAAGAAATTTTGTTAATCCTTGAAGTGTGTTAGTAGCACCTTGTTAACAGGTGAATTTGTGCAGAAAAGCTTTGGTGAAGAGCTCTCTCTCGAAACTGTGATCACGGTTTGTAAAGACCTTTGTAAAAGAACATTAATCCTGGTGAAAGGAAGCAATGGTTTTTGCAGAGCCAAGTGCAACAAATAGAAGGGGTATCCCACAGCTATGTAACTAGAAGAAGGGGTGCCTTATGCTTGAGGCCTCAGTTTGAGCTTTAAATCTCTGGGGACACATTCCACCCCTGCACAAAACACCAGTGTGTCTTCACACAAAAGCTTATAGCAGCCTCTCACATTTTTAATAGGATCATAGAATTTTTCATAGTATAACAGGATGACTTAGGGTTGGAAGGGACCTTAAACATCACCTAGTTTCAATCCCCTGTCATGTATTGCCATGAGGCTGGTTTGATTCTTTCCTCCCAGCTCTGTTGGGTTTGTGTCAGGAAAGAGAGATGCCAGCACCCTGTAGGTGCCTTTAAGAGCAAAGGAGCAGTGGCCACTGGCCCTTCACAGCCAGGCGAGGCAGAAAGAGGCAGCTTTTTTTTACCATGACCTCTCCCTGCCTCCCAGCTCTGTAGTAGCTGCTCACTCCCAGTACGATGCCATCCTTTTCCCAAAAATGATCATTCATGCATTTCCCCTAGAGATGGCACATTTTTTGGTTGAAAGCTTTGGAATTGCCTGATAATTAATCACAGTAAAAATAGGTTTAAAATATTATTAGAGTTCACAGGAATGCCTTGCTCTCTAATTAACAACCATCTCCCTTCTCTGCTTAAGAAATGGCTCAGTGTTGGATTGTTGAGATTTTTTTTTTCTTTTTTAATCCCTTTGTTTGGCTTATGTGAAGGATAAGAGGAAGATGAAAGGGCAAATACACAAAATAATTACAGAATGTGGTGGAAAGTGCATCCTCTGAGTGGTGCAAGGCACCATGTTCACCTTTCCACTTCAGAACCTTTGGAAAGGAAAAATCAAACCCCCAAAGCCAATTGCATGTTTCCTATATCTCTTTATTGACTGCCAGGGACTGAGTTCTCGGGTTGAGTGCCAGATACCAGTGGGTCAGATGGAGCTACACTAGAATTACAGCGAGGGCAGGAGCAAGGGTGTGATACACACAGGCTGGGGAGAGTTTGGTGCGGTCTGAAGCCTCTGCAGAGCGGTGAGCCCCCTCTCTCCCCACTGCTAAGACACTGGAAAGACGCACTTGTCCTTGTGTCAGATGTCCCTAAGGAAGTGACAGGCTGGTGGTGTGAACAGACACACTGAAACACTTTGCTGAGAAAAAATATATGCTGTGACCCTCAAACGTAACACATTATTATCTGTCCTGTGGTTGCAAGGAACATGTGGTACATTTATCGCACATACGCAGTATCCCAGTGTGGGGCTTGGCTTGGCCAAGTTGCGCTTTTTGGAGTAACCAGTTAACTGTGTGGGACAGAAAAAGTCTCTGGGGCTTCTACCCCACTCCAAGTCCCACTACAAGCATTTGTGCACCAGGAGATGGTGTTACTCGTGCACTCCTTCCTTCCTGGTGGTGGTTGTGGACTACTGCACCAGAGGAAGACCCTTTCAGCAACTGCAATGGCATGGCAGTGTGTGAAATCCATGCCATCCTGACAGCATGAATTGCAGGTTTAAGCCTCAAAGTCCACCAGCCGTTCACCCAGCACCTCATTCCATACAAGGGGAGAAAGTAAACATATGGGAGAGAAAAAAAGAAGAAAAAAAAAAACAAACAACAGAACAAACCCCTCTAGGTATTCACTGATATCTACACAATGGCTCTAGGAGTGAGACCTGCAGCCAGTGGCAGCCTGCGTACCGCAGAGGGTTTAGGAGGAAGGTGCAGAGGTGGGCTTTTCCTCCCGGGACACAGGGATGGGCCTCTCGCTGTGGCTGGGGTCCATATTGGAGGGGACCTTTGGGCCCGAGAAGGTCAGCATGCCATCACTGGACAGGGAACAGGTGATGGCAGACTGGTCCACATTGGCAGGCAGGCGGTACCGGCGGTGGAACTCACGGGAGATGTAGCCGTGATCATCCTGACATGTAGACAAGAGGAGAAAGCCCTGTCAGAAGCCCCTGGAGGCCACCCTTCCGTGCTGTTGACCAGAAGTGGTCTGCATTGAACCTGGTGTGACCTGAGACCTTACTCAGGGCATCTCCACTTTTTGTTTTATCTTTCAGGTTTGTAGGATCAGGTGTCCCCTCATGACACACTGCAGCCTCCAGAAAGTTCAGGAGAAGAATTAACCCCCTCACTAATATAACTCACTTTTCAACACCCACCAATATTTCCATAACATACATGTTAAAAGTACGTTTGCAAGCCTGAGGCATTTGGTTGTTTTGTTTTGCTTTTCTCTTCCAGATCAGCATATGAATTCCCTGTTTCCCCTAATAATTCTAGCTTATAAAAACTCATCCATTATTCGGTGGCAACACCGAATAATACTCTTCTTCGGGCCTGGTGTTATTAGTGAACAATGCACATTGTCATCTGATGGTTATGGAAGATGATGGCCAAACATAAACAAAGGAGAGCTGGATTATTTCATTACTGCCATCAGATCAGATCTGGGCTCCATCAGAGCTGGATATGCCAAGCATGACAATTTGTAACTCCTCTTTTTTTTCTTTCTTCCCTTGGGTAATGTTGGAAAGAAATAAAACAGAGCTTGATTTCCCAGTTGCTTAATCACCCTGCTTACTTCCACTTACCTGTCTTTCACTGTGCTTGCCGTGGATTTCCACAAAGTCATCAATAATCTTCACGCTCAGATCTTCAGGAGAGAAGTGTTTTACATCCAGCATGATTGTAAACTTGTCCCGGTCAGACCTCACCTGAAAGGAACATTGTTAGCAATTAAGACCCAGGCTTTACACACAAAGGCTGCATCAGCCTCAAAAGCCAACAGCTTTACGGTTCTCTCTAATGGGGCTACAGGCCAGGCTGTATCCACAGCCCGCCAGTCTCAGAAGGAGTCTTCCTTCCCAGGGCGGAGAATGAGGCATCAGGGACTCTGGGGGTCTTTGCAGCACCTTTTCTTTTGCCATGGGCAGATGCATCTTTTCTTGCCGCTATTCTTTTGTCAGGCACCCCTTTGATTGCACTTAGAAATTTGCCAGATGCACTGAGCATTTGTGCTCAGCAGCAAGAGGGGATTAAAATTAATGCTCTGTGACAGCATGTGTTTTGTCCTTTCAGCAATTTAGAATGTCTTTGTGGTTTCAGCTCTGTAGCTAGTTTCTGGGAGGAAACCAGTGGGCTAGAGAAAGCCCCAGTCCCTGAGCTTCAGACTACAGCCTTCACCGCTCCTCATGCGCTTGGAGAACTGCTCCTAGGTCCTCCAGTGCATACTGGCAAAAACTGAGGAGCTGCATAGCAGAGAAGGGGGCTGAAGAAACTCCTGCTTGTGCTCGCCAATGTCCTCTCTAATGCGGCGCCCAGCTCGTGGTTGCTTATTCCAGGAGAAGCTCGGTCCCTCCCTTACCAAAGAGCTGACAGCTGTGAGGGCAACACAGGCAGCCTGGTATGTGATGTGATGAACGGTAGGGAGTCAAACAACTTTCCATTGCTTGAAGGGCAGCCTTCTCCCAAGCCAGGGACCTGGGCTCCCAGAAGGGGCAGGAGGCTGGCTATGGCAGCCCAGGCTGAGTCTGACGGCCCGAGCACAGGGCTAAAGCTTCTGCCCCACTCCAGAAAACACTGGGCAGAGAGAAGCCAGCAGAGGTGTGGAGAAGGAGAGGAAGGCAAAGGAGGGGGCGGTAAGGAGCCTTACCTCTGAAATGCCCGACTCCAGCACGCTGCGGAACAGGGACTGCCGGTAGTAGGGGCTGATAGTGGAGGAGAACAAAGGCAGGAGATCGTACTCCAGGAGACCCTCTCCAAAAAACTGGTCGAACAAACGGCTTGGAATCAGGGGTCCCAGGGCGCGTTTGAACCAGGGGTGCTGGATGGTAATGTCCATATTTGCTGCTGCTATGTCTTGTTCTAAAAGGAGAGCGTGGGAGCCGTGCAACCGCTTGGAGGACAGCGATGCCTTTGCTGGCCTGCACAGTGCAGCCCGGGGAAGGCTGCCCCTATATATACCGATCTCGCAGAATGAAGGCATTAGTGGGATTTCTCTGGAAAGACATGATCTCACGACGAAGGCAACGTGGTCAGCAGAAATGCGGAGACTGACCTGGGGATGACAGTCTGGTGGGAACCAGCGCCAGATCTCCTGGAGGGATGCTGCCAGGCTGTGATGCATGAAATGGTTTCTGCCCAGGGGCATCGGCACGTCTTCTGGATGAACAAGAGCTGCCAGGCAGATTCTAAGGGATGGATGGGGAGGAGGCCCCTTCTGCGGGTCTTTGCCCCCGGCCCTTGGCTTTGTGCCTATGTGCTTTTGTTTCTGTCATCTCTTGAAGCGGAGTCTGCTCAAAATACAAAATAATTTTCTTCCAAGAGAAGAAAAAAAGGTCTAACTTGAGTTTGTAAAAGGGGCAATTTTTGCAGTGTGCTATAAAGTGTATCTGATAAATCTGGGCAGGGATCCTCCAGCAAGTTCCCCATGTGGAGCAAGGATGGGCTAGTGGGAGCCCCCATGGGCTGTGCTTCTCTCAGCAATAACAACCAGCAGAAGGAGAACAGCCACTTACCTGCATACCAGCCACACAAGGAAGCTCAGCAATATCCAGCATCCACCCATGGCCGAGGATTGATCCAGAATCAGAGCATGTGTGTTCTCAGTGCACAGGTGGGAATGCGCTGTTGAGAGAAAAAGAGAAAATCTCTCTTCACCTAAATTTCATCTAAAATGCAGTATATTAAGATGCAAATATTTGAATAATATTCATGGATTTATGTATTAAGTTTCACCTGGACATATATTTTCATGGATCTCCCTAGAACTGGTTATGTCTATTTTGTCTTTGATAGGCATTTTTCTTTTTTGTGGGCAAAACTGTTTTATTGCACTCTACAACTCCCTGAAAGGATGTTGTAGTGAGGTGGGGCTCAGTCTCTTTTCCCAGGTAACAGTGATAGGACAAGAGGGAATGGCTTCAAGTTGCACTGGGGAGGTTCAGGCTGGATATTAGGAAAGATTTCTTCTCTGAAGGAGTAAGAAGGTATGCTCAGAGAGGTGGTGGAGTCACCATCCAGAGATGTTAAAAAAGCATGGAGGTGTGGCAGTGAGGGACACAGTTGGTGGGCATGGGGATGATGGGTTGACAGATGATCTTAGCGGTCTTTTCCAACCTTAATGAATCTGTGATTCTATGCAAATACTTCACTGAAGCATAAATGTCATTCTTTTTCCATTGTAGGCTTCCAACTGTCTCTCTGCCTTGAGGCAACAAGTGGTCTCATGAGACTCATCACATCTAACTTTCAGCAGGCTAAAACTTAGGCATCCAGTGTAAATGAGTTGTCTGGGCTCCCTGTTCAGTCAGTGAAGAGAGAAAGATGCCTCCAAATGTCTTGTGCTATACTGTGAATAGCTAGAAAAGGTGAAATGAGGCATCCTTCAGTGCTGCCCACATCTCCACTGAGTTAAAAAGTAATTCTAATTCCAACCTCTTTCTGGACAACCAGAGCTGGTGAGATTAATCCCATACAGTCTGACTTACACTTCTCAGAAGAAAACTATGTCTGGGAATACAAAGAGTGAAAGAGAAGTCATAAACTCCATTGGTGCTATATTAAATAGTTTGGAGAGAGGAGAAAGCAACGATTTTGCACTTATTCAGGGGACCAGGATGCACAGTCTTTATGCATCATTATCACCTACTGAGCAAAAGCAGTGAGACTTGTTTGTGTTCCCATAAGAGGAACACACTGAAGCATACATTCAAGGGTGTGTACCCAAAAGCCATGCATCAAAGACGAGACCCTCTCAAAGCCCATTGCAAATTTCAAATGTAAGTACAACTCAAAAAGCCTCACTGTAGGATTTGCTGTCTAGCTTATTTTTAAAAGAATCCCTTCCTAAGCTATTATGAATAAATGACAGCACATGAGACACATAGTGAAGGCCAAGACGTTGCCCAGGACAATTAGCAGAAATCCTAGATCAGGTTTCTGAGTAAAGCAGGCTCCAGTAACCAAGCACATTACTTGCTTGTTTCCAGCTGCCTCTAGCTTGGATGCATGGCTGACCCTCACCTGTCAGTTTCTGGGTGAAACCAGCGCTACTGGTAAGCACAGTGCAAGCCCAGCACGAAAAGGAAAAGAACATTGAAGTGACCGGTCAAGCGTAACTGTGGAGGGTACATATGTGATTCTAAAGTACTAATATCACCTCGAGCACTGCTTTTGACTGCTGCATTGCAACCCCACGAGAGCCCAGGAAGGCAATCTTTCTGCTCCGATCTGCCTGCCCTCTCAAGGCAAGCGGTCTCTTCTGACCTGCAGACCTGACCTTATTCTTCAGACAAATTTTGAAGAAGATGAGAATGAGTTCTGATGCTTTTATTTTCAAGACCACTCAACCTGAAAAGGTAGGACTGTATCCACTTAGATGGTCCTCTGCACTTAGGTGTAAGCTGCATAATAACAACATAGGGGACTGAATGTTGTCTGCCCTTATTTAAATTTAAAATTGTTGAAGCATAATAATTAAGAGTTTTCCCCTTGGAGAAACATTTCTGTGAGTACAAAAAAGGGTTAATAACAGACCCACAGGTAATAACGTGAGTTCCTTGCAAGTTTTCTACCTAACAGTCTGGCTCCAGTAGAAAATACTATGAAATATCTGTGACAGAGCTGGTGAGCAGGGAAAAAAAAAACAACATGCTTTTCCTCGTCTTACACAGACCCAGCTTTGGAAAGGATGCAAGAAGCCCATTGAAGTCAATATACAAGCAGTAAAGCCAAGCAGGCAGACACACTAGGGAGACAGTATTATCAGTTTTGGCTCATCTTTTGCTGCTAAGCCACTTATTAGGTGCTTAGTCTAGAAGTGAACTCACAGTATTTAATTTTTTCTTCTTAAGGTAAGAGTCCTTTCACTAGGACTTTTTCTGTTCCTCAAATACACACATAACACAGAGAGCAGTATCATAGAATCATAGAAGTTGGAAAAGACCTCTAAGATCACACAGTCCAACCACCAGCCCATCCCCACCATACCCACTGCCCACGTCCCTCAGTGCCACATCCACACGGCTCCTGGACACCTCCAGGGATGCTGACTGCACCACTTCCCTGGGCAGCCTGTGCCACTGCAGCACTGCTCTTTCTGAGAAAAATTGCTCCTGATATCCAACCTGAAACCTGAATATCCAACCTATTGCATCTGCCCTGGCATGTTGATGGAGGAAAGAATGACTGAGCACAGCTGCAGATGGCCTCACTTTCCCCAGTGCCACTTAATACCATGAAAAGTACTAAAGTAACAATTTCTGCTGAGTTTTGGGTACTACTGATATCCTACTAAGTCCCTATTGATGGGAGGAAATGAGGCCTAATAATCTGTAAGATTTGCACACCTTGATTAACTATGGCTGGGGCTGCAGGGTTAACCCAATGGGAAGGCTGAAGCAAGAGGGGACATACATTATATTCTTTTATCATTAGATGAACAAATGTTTCTTGTTAAAAGCAAAATGAACATCTGAAAACCCCTCTCTGAAGACAGCTCTTAGCAAAAAAGCAGATAGTGAGAGGGTTGTTGCCCACTGAGCATCTTTGAAAATCCGGCTCTGTATTAAGAAGTTTAAATACAGATCTAGGAACCTATCCATCAGCAAGTGTACTTAAAACAAACAAACAAAAAAAAAAAACCAACACCTTGGGTTGTTTTTCTTTTAAAGAGATGTCAGCATGTTCCTGGGCAGCTCTGTTTTTGTTCCACAGGTACGGCACTTGTAAAGTTATCACTGGAGACAGGGAGAGGCAAAAATTTGTCCCCATAGAGGAGACAAATAGTGGAGATGACATTTCTAGTTTTCTTCATAAAAAGACATCTTTGTCTCACTGTTTTTAAGACACAGTCCTTTGCTTTACTGCTGGCCTTTGGGATTTCCATCCCCACAGCTCCTTCCTCCCTATTTTAAAGAGATGGGGCTATTTTTATTTCCTGGCTTACACTGATCCACAGATTTACTGTTCAGCTGTATACTGGAAAAGTTAAATATCCACTCTCCTTATGCAAAGACTGATATTTATTTTATCTAAAGAATTTATATAACACCAACAGTCTGCCTTGGTGCAGCCAAAGAGGCTTAAAAAATTACAAGCAATCCCTTTTTTCCACCTCAGAGCCCACATCCTAAACACTGAACAAATCCCATCAGTGTTTGGGGCACATAACATCATTGTTGTCAAATCAATGGTGAATTTACATGCTGTTAATCCTTGGCATTTATTCAAACAAGCTCAGCAAGTTTTAGAAGCACAATGCATTTTATGTTTTCATCAATGGATTTACATAGTGAATGAGAGATGCTCTCCCCTTCCCAGTCTGCAGCAGTACACCAGTGTGGGAGACATGAAGACAGCATCTAGCACAGAGAGCAGGAGAACTGGAAGAGAAGCAGGTCTGGAAATTTACAGCTGCTGAGTAAGGGTGCTTCTTCCCATCTGTAGATCTCAGAGCACTTTACAGAAGAGGTAAGTATCAGCATGGTGACTTGGAACAGTAAGTAAAATGAGTTCTCACTATGAAAGACAGGTGTAAAATCTGAGCCCTTTTCACTCCCCTCATCTTCTGCATGAATAAAACTGCCTCTCTTGCAACTTCCCAGAGCTTGCTGCTGAGAGTCTCCCTGCCTTGCAACCAGGCTTCCTCTCCAAGAGCTTTCCATGGCCTCTGTTCTTACAGTATCAAATATTCCCTTTGCTGTGGGGATAATAACCATTCTTCTCAGACTACAGAACCTGAGACTGCAAGATTCTTTTGTGAGATGACGCTTACTGATCTAAAGAAAATAATGAAGTTAAGACATGTAAGAGTTTAAGGAATTAGATCCTTAATTGCTGTTCAGAAGATTGGCAATGTAGAAGGCTTGGGAAGCAATCAAGACAAATGCTGCAGTCCCCTTGGTAATTCTACAGTGACCCACAAAGTCCTGGTTTGAGTCTACCTCACACTGTCTGAGCAGGGCTTGGGAAGAAAACAATAGACATCAAGGGTAGATACTATTGAATGGGTAGATGTTACTTCCTGGGTGAAACCTCATAGGAAAGCTCAATAGACTGCCTGATCACAGGTGATGCTGCAGCAGAGTCCTCAAGAACAAGCCTGAGATCAACTGGATAATGCTGGCACTGGGAATTGAACTGGTTTTTGGTGCTAAGAAAAGCACGGAGATCAACTCACGGAGAAGACAGGACTTGTCCAATCAAGACAAGAGGGCTGTGTCAGGTACAGAAAGGACACTGATGAAAGGGGTTTGGACAGATAAGCTGTGTTAATGATTCAGGTTAGAAAGTTAGACCTCTGAACCTGCTACTGTATGTACATGGGCTATCGGTGTAATTAAGCTATTTAAACTTACTTTAGACAACCTACTGCACCTGCACAATGCAAGCACATCCAGCATCTACTGTGGGGAGCACATCCTTCAGCAGGCAATCACAGGGTGCACCTCTGAACCTCTGCCAAGCACCTGGGCGGTGCTACAGGACCTGCAAACTTCCCTGTTGCTGTGTCCATCCAGCTAAATGGTGTGTAAAAAAGTCAGCTCTTGATGGGCTCATGATCCCTGGTCCCTCACGCATGGACGCCAGATGAGTCTGTTATGGTGGCAGCTGTCTGGTGACTTGGAGAATTTATTTTTACAGTAGATCAGTGATGGGAACCTTGGGAAAACATAACTTGGCAGAGAAAGACCCTACTGATCCATTTGTTTCAGCTGGTCCCAAATCCTCTTGCTGGTTTTACATGCGCTCATGTGAGGATGAGCATTAGCATGGGAGTGGTGGAGGTTAGCAGCAAGAAGATTAGGGCGATAGGCTGGTGAACACCACGTCGAGACAGGCTCTGCATGCATCACTGTGCACACACAGGAAAAATGCAAAGGCTTGCTCTCAGCCCTTCTTCTTACTCATTATGCACCACAGGTTTATGTCTGCTTTGCATCACCAGAGAAAGGAAACCAGTCGATGCAAGCCAGTGGTCTCCTTGATCAAGGTAAAAAGAGCACACAGGCCATGGGCTGGAGCATGTTTCTGGGGAGAGGACAGCAAAGTAGGGGATAATGAAGCTGATGAGCATCATGTTTCCCAGACTCTAACCCAGTGGAAAGTGCTACTCTCAGGAACAGCAGATGGGAAAAAACTTGAGACAGCTAATGTAACACCAATGACTAGGGCTCTGCTGTGTATAATCAAGGTTAAATGACAAAAACTGTCACAAGAGCTCTGGTCTAAGCCAATCTATCTTTTCTCTTTGTTGTTTTTTGTTTGTTTTTTTTTTTTCCCCATATGCTTTATGCTTTTCATCAAAGGTCATAGCTGTGGGGACCAAACATGGTGAGAGAAAACAAGCAAATAGAGAAATCTCCTCTGCACCTGTTCAGTAAAAGAAAGGGAGGAAATTTGAATTTTACAACCCAGAGAAACGGTGTGGAGGAGGGGAGGTGCAGCTCTGAGTGCAATAAGAGGAAGAAATATTAGAACTGTAATTTTTAAACACAGGGTCCAAAATCTAAAGTCACAGCATGCAAGCACAGAAGTCCTTGCATAATATTTTTCACTTACAAGAGTGACACAATGACCTATAGATCACAGAACAGCTTTTCAGTGACACAATTTTGATGCTCTTAGTTATAAAAGTAATGCATTCGATTAGTGGCTGTAGGTATAGGGGAGCAGTTCTGGAGGTTTCTGATAGCATTTTGGCAGATGAGCAAATAGAAATTTGCACTGGGTAGTGCTGCCCAATCCTTTTATGCTTCCTCTCCATCTACTGCATGACAAGACAGATACTGTGCAGTCTTGCTGAGCTACATGAAAAATGACCCTCTTCTAGTCCTACATACTGTTTTAGTATTGACTGAATGTATCCAACCTTCCATTCTTACTTCAAAGTTTTTTATGAGTCTACTCCTCTGAGTATCCACGTTTCATTCACTGGGTTACTTCTGTGTATTTCTGTGCTGATAAGTGACAAAAACTTTATTTAGTCTTTCACTGGGTCTGTGTTGCCTGACAGCCTTGCTCCAGGTTAACTTTCCAAGAGCTGCTTGCTACCTTCACAACTCCCTGGAGAAAAGCAAACCACCATATGAAGAGCATAAAGATTTGACTGCTTTTATGGCCTCCTTGCGCCACCTTCTTTTAGAGTCCTCACCTGTTCTGGAAGCTGGCTCCCACCCCAGGGATGACTTGGGAGCAAGACAGATGAGAAAAAGGGTAAAGGGTAACTGACTTGTAACCAAATGTGGTCTTCTAGTGTGCATCAGCTCTTTTCCTTTCTAAGACAAGGACTTCTTCCTGGCTGGGAAGGTCCTATGCACAAGATGTTTAGACACTGGTTTGAATTACCCTGAAAAGGAAAATGAGGAACAGGGCACAGTCACATTGGCTGTAGTTCTTTATTCAAAGAATCACAGAATTATTTGTGTTGGAAGGGACCTTAAAAGACCACCTCAGTTCCAACTCCCCTGTGATGGGCAGGGACACATGCCAGTAGACTATATTGCTTAGGGCCCTATCCAGCCTTACCTTGAACACCTCCAGGGATGGGACATCACTAGCTTCTCTGGGCAGCTTGTTCTATTGTCTCCGTCACAGTGAAGATTTCCCACTTAATATCTGATCTAAATCTACACTCTTATAGTTTGAAGCCATTACCCCTTGTCCTATCGCTACTGTCTTGATAAAGAGTCCCTCTTCTGCTTTTTCTTTTGTGTATTGGAGACCTATTACAAGGTTTCCCCAGAGCCTTCTCAACTCCAGGCTGAACAAGCCCAGCTCCCTCAGCATGTCTTCATAGGAGAGGTGCTCCAGCCCTGATCGTCTTCATGGCCTCCTCTGAACCTGATACAATAACTCCACATCTTTTTGTGCTGAGGGCCTCCAACTGGGTCTCAGTACCCCAGACAGGACCTCACTGAGGGCAGAACAGAGGTGGAAAATTACTTCTCTCTCCCTGCTGGCCAACCCTCTTTTAATGCAACACAGTAAATAGTTGGCCTTGCTGGCTGCAAGTACACACTGCTGGCACATGCTGGCAAATTTCTCACCAGTCGACTTGTTGAACTTTATGAGTTTCGCATGAGACCAGAAGGGGAATAAAGGTGTTCAAAGAGGGAGGAAGACATGTTTCCTAAGGGGAAAGGCATTCCCTAAAGCCCCACAACTTTGCCTGGCACCCAGTCAGAGTTGTCTTCCAACCTGTGCTGCTAATACCAGCCATGCCCCATGTACACTGCTCCTCCTCTCCTGTACAATCTGCTTCTAGAATTCTGGAGTTTGTTTTTCTGAACACCAGAGAGTCTTCTATACTTGCAAGAGACTGTTGGTGGCCACTCAGTCCTTCAGCTCCCATGCTTTGCAGCAGATATTCCACCTCATTTTGACTCCCTGCTCTGATCCAGGCAGCTGGGTTCTCTTGGCCTGCAGGGACATAGCTTGGTCAAGGAACTAAACACCCATCAACAAGAATACCTGCAGTAATCAATAAAAGTATGAAAAGAGAATGGAATATGTCTTTGAGGAATTGAGAACAGCTTATCGAAAACAGCTCCCCTCCTTCTGGGATTTATAGAGCCCAAGAACTTCAGACCACATAAAAGAACTGTAGCTCCTGCAACATCACACAGTAAATTTCCTCACACAAAGCAGTAGATACACGACCTTCTGTGAATGCTATTGCAAGGACTTAAACATGGTTACTTGATGAGTTACATATCATACTTGGCAAGTGCTATTCCATCTCTGTAAATCGTAGTGTAGACAGTTTTTCCAGTATGTTCACAGCATATCAGAAGCAATGTGCAGTCTTCGGTTGAAATGACAATATGCTCCACATCCATTTAGGATCTATTCCCATAGGCTACCACACTGCAAAGTGGCTTTTCCTTTACGAAGCACTCAGGCAAAACATGCTCTAGGGGGCTGAAAAACTTGAGCAGCTCTGGAAGAGGTTAGTGGGGTCTCTGTTACAGTTTCCAGTCACATGTAAAATAATTTTTTGAACCTCTAAAAAGCAGCAACACACAAAGTGCCTGAAGATAACCTGAGTTAGCTTGTAAGGAATCTCATCCTTGCTATATCAACATTGTTCTCCACATGAGGAGAGATATGGGTTCTCACTTTCAAATGACCTTTGCTTTCATTTTCATCCTTAAACCAAGGTTTGGTTTTCTAAGTGCTCGTCTTCCAGCTCAGTCAGGGCCACAGACAATGGATTTTCCCAAGCAGCCCCAAGTCGATGTGACTGTGGCACAGACAGATGAAAGAAGATAAGCTGAGTTATCATCTCAACAAAAGAAGTTGCAAAGGAAAGAGTTGAGGTTTCATGGATGCTGTTGCCTTGTTTCACACCTTTTTAGCTTTCTGTCTTTCAGACAGCAGCAGCTTTGGAGGTAAGAACTCGTTTTAAGTTGCTTGTGTGTTCTTACTTTCCAAGCTGAGTACATTTCCTTGGCCCCAAAAGCCCAAATGCTAAGGGAAGCTCATGTCCAGAGCAAAACCATACAAGTGGCCTTCTGTGACTTGATATACTCAAGTTCCTTACGGTGTACAAAATCCAGACATGAAATGCAGCGCTTGAGACCTAAGCTCTCTTAAGCACAGCTGCAGCCTCCATGGCCAACAAGTCCCCTTCATTCCTGCAGGTGATGGAACCTTTGCAGCAAGTCCATCACAAACCCAAAAGTGGCATGTGAACCTCACATTACATTCAGCACAGAACTCTTAGAGGTGGGAGGGGACCTCTCTGCAGCATCTCAGCTTTCCACCACTGCACGGACTTCTACAAGCTGTGGGCAAGCAGCATGTCTAGAGGCAGCATCTCTGGTACTCAGTGCTGGATGAGGGACTGACACACAGCCAGTCACAAAAGGATCAGGGTGAGTCAGTCAGGGTGAGACTGAGAACAAGGTATCTCCAGAAAAGATGAATCAAGCAGCAATTTGTGTAGCTTTTTTCCTCCAGTCTACAGCTGGACTTCATGAGTTCTCAGGAACGGACACACAAAATCTACCATATCAAAACAGAATAAAGAGTGACAGCTGTAAGATTTAACCTTGCTAATCCAGTTATTTATCAGAATGGGTAAATTGACAGCAGCTGTTAATAAGCCTACATCAATATACCTGTTCAATAACTAAGCAATGCCAAACAGGGCACTTTTTAACAGCTGCGACTTTAAAAGCATTTCTGGTCTAAAAACAGTACAGCAAAATTCCCAGGGCATTCCAATGAAGACAGCTGCTTAGGAAAGCAGTTTACATGGGGATAAAAAGAAGTAGACTCTTTTGTAGACACTTGTGTACTGATTAAAGTGTCATGTATCTTGCCTTAGGGTGCTCATTGTATCTGTTTATTTATTGAAAGAGACAAAGGACAGAGAGAGCATGTGTGAAGAAGGGCATAGAAAAGGGCTTGGATGGACATTTGCTGCTGCTCAGTCATTGCAAAGAATTAGTGTGGTCTGTTGTAATGACTAATGTAAAGGAACACCAGCAGAGCCTCTTTGCCTTGTGGAGATGTCATCCCCAACAACATTTCAAGGTGGCGAAACACGAGCTCATTAAGATTGCAATGGCATGTGCATTGCATGGTCACTGCCATGTGCTTCCAGCCCATCCTTGCAGCCTCTCAGAGATCCGGACGGTTTCTGCGGGCTGTGAACTGGGGCACCATGCACATGTGGCCAAGGCCAAGAGACCAGGACCCTGAGCCTGGCAAGCGTCATGGCTAAATGAGAGCTGTTCAGGTGATAGAAAGTACAGGGATGAAAATCCTTCCAGTGTTTTAATCAGCTGGTAGCGAAGAAGTCTGTCAGTACAGTTACTGCCCCAAAATGAAGTGCTACAAAGAGAAGAACTCACAAGAGGTGGCACAGCTCTTAGCTGCATGGACACCAAAAGCTTTGATGCTGGTGCTTTCACAGCACTAACTAAACAGATCGATTGGATCTGCATCAGCCATTCTGCAAGTCATAAATGGAAAGTAATGTTTGCACAGGATTAGAGTTTCTTGTTTTGCAAATAAGCAGCTTGGCTTTGGGTAACATTTCCCAAGGCACCTATGCAATAAAGCTGGGAAAGCAGAGCTTGTGCACCACAGCTTCTCCAGGCCAGGCACACCATACAAGACAAGTTTTTCTGCCATCAGTTCCTAAGTGTCACATTCACACACACTCAGAGACTCCCTACAGCCATCTGGTTCCTCCAGGAGATTTCCTGGATATGTCACATCACCTGGTCTAATAACAATTCCCTGAGTGATCCCCTACAAGGTCAGGCAGCCTTTCCAAAGCTACTTCTCCTTCCTCCAAGGCAGATTCCCCATTCGAGTCTTCTCACAGGCACAGAATTATGGAATCATTAAGGTTGGAAAATACCATTAAGATCATCTAGTCCAACCTTCAACTCATCCCCACCATGCCCACTGACCATGTCCCTCAGTGCCACGTCTGTAAATTTCATGAACACCTCCAGGGATGGTGCCACCACCTCCCTGGGCAGCCTGTGCCACTGCCTCACTGCTTTTTCTGAGAAGAAATGTTTCCTAATATCTACCCTAAACCTTCCCTGGTGTAACTTGAAGTCATTACCTCTTTTCCTATCACTACTTACCTGGTAGCCTCTTTCTTTCTAGCAATAATCGCAAGATAATGCAATTAAGGAAGAGCAGCCTAAATATGTTCTTAAATACAGCAAAACATTACAGAAAGCTGTCTGTTTTTCCTAGCCGACCACAAATAACCAAATTAGTACATCAGTGAAAACATTTTCTTCTATCTTTTTCTGACAACTAATCTAGCATGCACAAAGCCTGCTCACTATCTAACAATCATTGTACCGTAGATTTCAGCAACCAGAGGGACTCAGAGGCCTGGTTCGTGCCAGTAATTGTACGGCCGCATCGGGTGAGCCCTTTTAGATGGCGGCCACAGGAGGGAGCTACAGGAAAGCAAATGAAAGCTCAAGGGAGCTCCTGCAGTCATCATTTCTCTAAATGCATCTCCTGGCCTTTTGGAGCCAAGGTATTATTTTGTACTGGTCGACGACAAATGGGAACAGTATGGACACCGTCTAATGTCCATCCATGCCTGTCAGCCTGTATGTTTACCAGATCTCAGGGAGAGAACCAAAAGAGCTGCAGAGCACCCACACAGTTCTCATCTCACAAAGGAAAGCAGACAGAGGTGCTTTTCCCTCCATGCAGACTGTTACACCTCGGCTCTTTTTCTAAGTAAAATACATCTTCTGAAGGTGTATTTCAGTATAAATCCAGCAAGCTACTTTCTTTGTGAGTGGTAAGCAGAGTTTAGCTGCAGACAGCCCTCGGAACAAGAAGCAGATTTCACCCCTGCCCCTAAGAACTTGCTTTGATACTCCTGCTCTACTTCAGTTGCAATAATACCTGCTATTTTTTAAGCCCAGAGCAGAAGAGCTGAGGGGAGGCCTGATGGCGGCTGCAGCTCCTCACAGGGAGCAGAGGGGCAGTGCTGAGCTCTGCTCTGTGTGACAGCAACAGGGCATGGAGTTGTGTCAGGGGAGGGCAGCTGGGGGTCAAGGAAAGGCTCTGCACCACAGGGCGGTGGATGTGGAACGGGCTGCATGGGGCTGTGGGCACAGCCACCAGTGCCAGAGTTCTAGGAGAGTTTGGACTACTCTCTAAGACATAGGGTTTGGTGTTGGGTGGTCCTGTGTGGAGCCTGGAGTTGAACTGGATGATTTAATTTAGGGTGGTGAGGCCCTGGCACAGGCTGCCCAGAGAAGCTGTGGCTTCCTCAACTCAAGGTCAGGTTGGATGGGCCATGGGCATCCTAAGCTGGTGGGTGGCAACCCTGCTCACAATAGAGGGTTGGAGCTCAACGATCTTTAAGGTCCTTTTCAAACTAAACTGGGAGTGATCCTGGAAAGATAGGGTGGTACACGAGAAACATGCAGCCATGGAAGAGCTTGTGCCGACCTGCATCCTTACACCCTGATGTGAGGAGGATGTAAAGGTTTCACTGCTCCTGCTGGCCAGATCAGACCAACGTGGAAATCAGCTCCGCACCACACAGCACACCTGTGTGATGAACAGGGCTTCCTCCACATTTGCCAACGTTTCTACCCAACCCTGCTGTTGCTGCTGAGCTGTCATCTCTGCTCTCTACCTGGCACAGAGCAACAAGCAAGGGGACAGCAAGCAACACCTCAAGAAATTTTCCAAGAGTACTGAGAAGGGTGCAATGAGGTCAGCTTCTCCCATGAAACGATCCAAACTGTACAGGGTAGCACAGGAGGAGAAATTCTCTCAGAAGATCAGCTGGGTTGACTCTGGTTACATTCCAGTCAATCATTTTGGCCCCCAGGTAAGGCACAGTTCCTGTGTGTAGGGGCAGGAGTGCCACAGGTCAAGAGATAAGCCCTGGGGCAGCACATCACCAGGCTGGGAAAGGAGGGCTGAGAAAAAAGAATTACACTCTTAGGGGCAGGCACTAAGAGTGGAAGAAAAAGCTTTGTCTATTTTTTTTTTTCCTTTTTTCTTTTTCTCTAAAGAATAACAGGGATGCTGTTTTCTACCACACTACCCTCACACCACGGTGATGGCAATCAAGTTGCCCTAATCTGGGGAAAGCACCGGGGGTCAAGGACAGTCAGAGGACAAGGGATGAGGCTAAATTCTCATCTTCATGCTGAACACCTCCTGCTCAATTTGTACCTCTTGCTCGCTCTCTTTAGGTTGCTTTTAGGAAAATCACTTGATTTCTATACCGCTGCTGTAGAGGAGGAGGATGGGATTTGTAAGCTCCTCTGGGCAGGGAGAGAAAGTCACCTATGTAAAGGAATCAACATAATGAGACCTCTTAATCCCAGACCTCACAGAAGTTTCCCATCCCAAAGTGCTAAACAACATAAAATAACATGCTTAACTTAAAAGTCCTACAGCTTTATTAATTTTCCTGTTCTTCAATTGTAAGGCACACTCTCATAGTAACAGCTAAATCAGCAGTGTTCCTAACCGGTATTGCAAAAAATGCCCCAAGATAAAGTTTTCTTAACACACCCAGATCCATGCTCTGAAGTCTTAGGTCTAACACTATTCACTTAGTCTAACACTCAGCATTTCCTCTCCTCTTCCTTGCCATTCATCCTGCTTCACTGACTGCACCTCATGCCTGACTAATTACATTTACCCTAACAACGGCATCAAAGCAGGGCCCTGATGGTGATTTGTGCTGACCTCTGAGTGATGTAGAGGAGTGAATGCATGGAGAGGACCTTCTCCACGTGGCACAATGATCCTACATTATTGTATACCATGCTCCTAATACATAAACACATTCCTCCCCAGGCCCATATGGATAAAGAGATCCCACTTTTCTCTGTGCTATGTAGCATTTACTTGGGCTGCTATAATTAAGGATCTTTGATAAGATCTGCTTATATAACCATGGTGATTAGTGAAGTATAGAAATGGAAGCAGATTAAATGAGATTACCAACTACAGCTGTATTACAGTGTACATAAGTTGCTTTCTCTAATTAATTTTTGATGCTGCATCTTAAATGGATTCTCTTTCCTCATGTTTGTGCCTTGTTCTCAGACGTGGCAAGTAGAGAGCTAGTAAAACTGTTCAAAGGCTTTGCTGTCTGTCAGCTAATTATCTCTACACACCCATTGTTAACAAAATCCTTCTAACTGGAGAAGCCAGGTGTGTACTGGCCTAGAGCTCCAGTTATCTCTTTAATACATAGTTCTGGGCTTGAGTAAAAAGTGCATGCCATTTTCTATTGAATGCATAATGTATACTATTGTTCTCTTTTGTTTCACAACCACTGTTTTCTTCTCCTTTCCTCCTTGTTCTGCCTCTCATAAAACTGTTTCCCTACCTCCTTTTTCTCTTCTTCTCTTTTCTCATCTCCCCAGCCCTGAAAACCAGGCAACCAAGTAGGTGTGTCACCATCTTCTTCTCATCAGGTAACTGTTATCTAGTATGGTGCTGAGTTTAAGGCAAACCTGAGCAATGGAAGGTTTGTGGCAGCATTTAACCATGTAGATCTAAACGAGTTGGGGGTGGTGGTGTAATCCACTCTAAGTCACTAGCCTGTGGAGAGTATGCTCACACAATCAGTTGTAATGTTGCTACCATCTCTAATGTAGATGTAATTCTGGCTCTTTGACACTGGATTAATTACAAGCCCATTGGCACCTCATGAAGTCACAAAATAAAAAAAAAAGGGCACCTGGTTTCAATTCTTGATTCACGCATAGATACCTGTAGATGGAAGCAGGTACATAAAATGCAGAGCATAGAAATACCTTTCCCTACATGGAGGGTACCATGTAGGTGCAGACCTACTCTCAGGTGTGTTTCAGTGCTGGTGCTGTTTCAGGCACTGGCACATATACAGCCAGGATGAGCACAGGGGGGGCGCAGGATGCAGGAAGAGGCAGTGGGTTCCAAACCTCAAGTGTGGATGGGGTCCACTGTCACTAGTGTAAGGGGCTCCTGAGGTATGGAAGACTCCTATGGAAACAAAGAGCAATGTAGGAGTGGGTTTATTTTTCAGTAGAAAAATGATTACTATTTTACAAGTCTGAAAAAAGACAATGATTATTCAAGTACCAGCAACCCATCAAAACACTACCAGTACAGTAACACGTGCGCCACAGAACTTTGCATTTTTCTTTAAACTTTTACAGTTAATGAGTAATTTTAGGCATGTACTCCTGCTGAAGACTTTGTAAGATCTCTGCTTGTCATGTTCAAAGGCACATTTCCAATATGGGAGCAGCTGTTTTGTTTTCTAATAGCACCTCCAGGTCTGTTGTCTGAGAAGCACACATCTCAATAGCAGCAAGCTTCACAGGACTTATGGACTGTCTAAGTTAAAGCAGTGCTCTGGAGGACAGCTTCTGCTGTCAGTGATATGCTGTGCTACACAAGATATCAAAAACATCAATCTGTGAACAAGGTAAAGAGTCAGAACCCACTGTACTTCCAACAGTAAAAACACCAGAGAAAACTAAATTAGTTCCCCAGAAAGAAACATGCATTTCAACACATCACCTGAAAGCTTTAACACATTAAAGCAAAACAAACAAACAAACAGTTTTGTTCTGCTTATCATGTAAAGCGTGTACTCTGGGAACACGTCACAAGCTGCTTTTAGTGCTGAATCCCAACCACCAGCAACTTCAGCTTTGTTGGAGCTCACTGTGGGCTGCTTTAGTTGCAGTTCCCCTGACAACTGAGGCTAGGTCAGGCCTCATAGCAGGTCCTCACCAGGGGACTGGGCTGATCTAGCAGCACACTATTACTGAAAGCGCTTGTCCTACTCCTTCATCTGCAAGTACAGCTGCTGAAATCCTGATCTTCCCTTCTGTTTGGCACTTATTTCACTACTCAGTGAGCCAGTTTAGCTTGCTACATGAGCAGGAAATCACTCTACTATCTGCAAGTTTGTTTTTTTTCTACTTGTTTCCTAAGTTTATATATGGTAGGAGGCAGGTGTGCAGTGAGCAAATAACAGTTGCAAAAAAAAAGAGCATCCTCTAATAAACAAACTTTTGGGGCTCATAGGTCGCAATGCAAAGCTAAGCAGCAGTATCTGTTTCCAGAAATAAGATCTTCTCAGATTTTGCCTGTGATTTCTGCTTCTAGTATCTGGATCCTAATCATGAAAAGTGACTGAACTGCCTTCATTCTGTTAACTACTATCCAAGAAATGAATTGTTGCTGGAATTGCTGTTCCTTTTTTAAGGCAGCTGCATTTTAAACATCTTCTGGAGTCAGGAAGGGGTCAGGGCATGATGTAGCAAGCACTCATGTTTGTGAACAGTCCTACTGGCTACAATGACACTATGAACTTTATATGAAATAAAGGGTATTTGTAAATGCTTCAGAAAAATATGACATACATTTTACTTGCAGCAGACTGACTGCTCAGCCTGTTTTTTGTACCACAATTATTCTTCCTTTATAAGGAGGAGTATTTCTAAGTACATTTATAAGGCCTAAGAGAAGCTATTGTTATGACCATCAGTGTAAAATACTGTCAAACCACAAACAGCCATTGTGTTGCCCATCTACCAAAACCAACATCAGTCACTGTGGCATAAAATGAAAAGTAATTACAAGGAAGAAGATAAAAAATGAGCAAGTTTTGCTTCCCTGCAGTGACTTTCCAGAACGCAGTGAACAAGAGGGTGGATGCAAAGTGTGTGATGGCCAACATGACCCTCCTGACCTATGCCAGGCTGGTTTTTGAGTGCACGGAGCAGGTTCTACATTGCCACACAAGCCAGAGACCCACACTGATGAGCAGCACCACATCCCTGGAGGCCTCAAAGCCAGGCTGGATGAAACCCTGGGCAGCATGATCCACTGAGTGGCAGCCCTCTCCACAGTAGAGAGGTTGAAATTAGATGGTCTTTAGATCCTTGCTAATATAAGTCATTCTACGTCAGTCCCCTATCCGCAAACCCCTACACCTGCTGCCCGCTCTTCCACCCCGCCTCAGCTCCAGCGCCACACTGCACCGCGCATGCGCGGCAACGACCCCGCGTGGCGCTAGCACCAGCCGCGCAGCCGAAGGGGTTGGGGGAGACGGCCCGCACGGCTACACCAATCAGGAGGTAATCTCTTCGCGCGCATGCGCAGGGGGTGGTGGAGGCGGCGGCCCCATCCCGCCTTTGCAGGGGCAGACGAGAAGCGTTTCCGGCGCCGCGGCTGTGACGTGTGCGGTCGGCGCCGGGCTGTCCGGCGGGCGGGCGGTGGGAGATGGCGGAGTATCTGGCCTCCATCTTCGGAACAGAGAAGGACAAGTGAGTGCCCCATCCCTCTTCTCGCGCCGCTCCCGCGCTTCGCGGGTGGGGGCTGGAGTGAGGCCGGCGGCTGCGGCGGGATCTGCTTTGCACCCGCGGTGCCCGGAGCGTTCCGTCGCTGCTTCCCTTCAGGGGCTGCGGCGCCCCGTCCCCCCCCCCCCCCCCCCCCCCCGCGCAGCCTGGGCCGCGCGCTGGAACGCGGCGCCCGCGGAGGGAAGCGAAGGGGAAAGAGGCGGCCGCGCTCCCTCCTCTCACCCTTCCCCCCCCCCCCTTCGCGCTCAGCCTGCGGCGCGGTGTCCTCCCCTCCCCCACCTCCGGGCTGGAGCGCGCGTGCGCGCGCCGCCTCCAAGGAAAGAGGGGGAGTGAGCGCCCCCGTGTGCGCGCGCCGGCCCCGCCCCGTGTCCGGGCTGGGCCCGCTCCGCTCTCTCCGGGGAGCGCCGCCGCCATGCGGGCGTGCCCGCGCCTCGTGGCGCGCCTCCGGCCCTCTTCCTCTTCCCCGCGGCGGCTGCGCCGTACGACCGGGCCTCGCTTTCTCCTTTTGTTCAACACTCGGCACCCGCCGCACGGGGCGGCTGTGCTTCTCTGGAGCTGTGTGCTAACCCTGCCGTCTCTCCTGGCGTAAGCACTGCGATCTCGCAGGGAGTCCAATCCCTGTGCTCGCACTGTTTGTCTGAGCGGCGAGTGGAACGCTCTGCGAAGTGTTAAAAGTTTGAAGGATTACTGCACACTGTAGAGTTACGAACATGAGAATAATGATTTTTTTTTTCTTCCAGGAGAATTTTTATTTCCCTTTATGCACATCCAGCCCATAATAGCTTTTATGCCTTCATAACTTTGCTTGCAGTTTTCCCGGTTGAGTTAACTTGAGCTCTTTGTGCTGCCTCTTCCACCATTCTGCATCCACGAGATTTCTACTGGCATACCCAAACCAGCTGTTGCTGGGTGGTAGTTGGAGCAAGAGAAGATATAATGAGCAGCAAACATAAATAAAGCTTGCTTTACAAAGAACTAGATCACAAAGATGGCTTGGCGAGGAAATATGCACGCGCAAGACAAATCCTTCCTTTGTGTACACTTCTTTCCCTTATCTGAATTATTTCAGATAGCATCTTGGTAGTGCTTTTAGCTCCCGTTGGAGTGTAACCTTAAACAGGTGGGTTTTTAAAACATTGCATAGGTGCAGCTGTATCAGTTTTAAAGCACATTATATTGCCTAGAGGAAGGGGTTGCATGGAGGACATAACTCTATAGCTTGTGGTGTAACTTTTCAGACAGCTCTTCACGTTACTTCCTATCCCTCCATACCACAAAATTGACAGAAAGACAAATGAAGGGAGGGATTGGAAGGGTAGAATAGCAGTAATCGCTCATTTGCTTTTCCACATCAAAATAAAGGCATTTGGGGCATGTTTTATAGGAACTGTATACTAACTTCTTTCTATTCCAGTATGTGACTACTTTGGGTTTTATACTTGCAGAGTCAACTGTTCGTTTTATTTCAAAATCGGAGCTTGCCGTCATGGAGACAGATGTTCTCGGTTGCACAACAAACCAACATTTAGCCAGGTTTGTTTTCCTTTTGCTTTTTATTTGTTTGTTTTGAATTCGTAGAAGTATATTCTTTAAAACATAGATCCTCAGATAAAAGTGAATAATTACAGAGCTCCAGATTAAGTAGTTCACTTTTGGCCCCAGTTTATATGGGATTTTGCTTTTTTGGGGGTATTCCATTTACTTCTCCCAGCATTTCTAATCATCTCCTGTCACCCTTAATGGCTGCAGGAAGCGATGCTGTTGTAAGCTTGCCTGTAGTAGAGACCAACCAGTGCTAACTTTCAGGTGAGTGTGCCTTCTCAGTGATGTTAGGCACTTAAACCTTCCCAGATTTTTTTTATTATCACAACTAATAGCAGCTTGTTCCACCTAGCCAAAAGGTGTGAACTTAAGTCTTTGCATATAAGAGAAAGAACAACAACAAAAGCAAATAAGTGACTTTCCTGTCACTGTTTTTGCTCTCTGACCCAGGCTCTTAAGTTTCAAGTGTAACTTACTTGCTTCTTTTGAACATGAACAAATTATTTCTTGAAAGCAACTTGCCTGGTTGCCGAGGGCGTATACATCAGTTAACTTGACAGATTACTTAGATTTTGGCTATCTAAACATTAGGGACAAGATGAGCGACAGCACGTCTGCTTAAAGAACTGGTGCAGAGGGTGATAGGGTTGTTTTTGTTATTATGAGCTCTATGGTTTTCAGAAAACTACTTTTACCTGGAGAATTATATGCTTTTCCTTTTTCTATCACCGCTGATTGTCAAGGTGTGCAGGTAAATAGATTTCTTTGGGAGAGCTGTGTATGATGTGCTCATGGAAACTGCTGTTTTAGGAGCAGTTTTATCTGCAGAGGTGAAATTTACGTAGCAGTGGGGAGTCCTCTGGGCTGGTGTTGGTTAAGGGGGAGTTCAGAAGGCAGGTAACAGCCACAGGGCTGGAGGTTAGAGGTGGTGCTCCTGAAGTGAAACCTATTAAATACAAGTGGTCTGTGGGTGTGCTATGCAGGAGTGGTTTGAGGGATAGAAACTGTCAGGGTTGTGAGCGCTACTGCTGGTACTTCATCAACAGAGGGAGTTTTTCCATCTAAGGGAACTTAATAATTCTTAGTGTAGATACTGCTTATCAAACAGTACTGTCCATTTTTCTAACTGTTACTGATATACATGGACAGCATACTGAAATCATTAGGTAATGTAGAGGCTTGAGTTTAGGTTCTTGGCTACTAGAAGATAATTTGAAACTAGACAACTTCCACAGTGGTTGTTATAATCTTAAAACCATATGTGTATTTTTAAGAGAGCATTTATAAGCCCTTTGGCTGCAGCCTTCAGTTTTGCTGCCGAAGCTGCAGTTAGTACTGCTGGCTGAAGTGGGTCAGCAGGGCATGCTGGAATCATCTGGCGACATCTGGGAGTGCTGCTCTTGGCTGACACACTGTATTGGAACATCTGCAGCGTCTGGGATTCCTTACAGAAATCTTTATTTGTGTGCAGATTGGTAATCAGCTGTGATAGAAAATAGAGGAAGAAATATGCTATTAATGGGAAGCTGCTGCCTCAGTGTTTCTATCTTCCCCTGGTGCGGCCCTTATTGAAGGGCTGTGTAAGGCAAGGTTATGCAATCCAAAGCGATCAAATTACCACCAATTAGCAGAAACACTGTAACTGTGTTTCTGGCTCTCTCCAATTGTAGAGTAAAACAGTTATTTTAAACCTGGGCCACGGAAGCACAAAGCTTTGGTTGATAAGATCGTACCTGTTATAAAACAAGTGTGTGATTTAAATGTGATGCTACAGATTCTGTAATGTTAAGTGGTCAGCATATGTAGGTATGACATTGCTGGTCCTGTGACTTTTTTTTTCATGATGTAACTAATGATAATGTATAAGCTAGGATAATTTGGGGACTGCGATTTGTACTAACGTTGAGCTTGTACTTTAAGTAAGTAATCACGTTTCAGTTTTTGAGCTGCTTACAGTGATATGGACATTTGGATTTTTTTTGATTTTTTTTGATTTTTCTTTTTTTTTTTTTTTTTGTAATATTAGTTTACTAACTTAAACATGGTTTGTTTTTTCAGACAACTTGATTTTAAGAAGAACGGTACAAATGTAAGGTTTCAAGTCTGCCTGGGCTAATTCTTCAAGTAAAAAGCAGAAGGGCTAAAAGGATATTGTCCTTATTTGAAGGATCGGAAACATGCGAACCTATGATGCTATTATATTATTTAAACAGAAATTCCACCAAGAAATTCCCGATACACAAAACGAGATGCAGCTCATGCCTAAAAACCTTATGGTGTGGTGTAACGTTCTAGGCTCTGTGGCATTATGTATTGTATGCTGTGCACATAACACTTACTTTTTTTCCTAGACTCACAGTAATGAATCTGATCTTCAAAATAAGATGAAGCTAGGTGTATCCGTCCTATCACGTAGTTTGGTGTTTCAGGTTACTGTGCCTCACAACTCCCATTTTGAGGATAGCTGTTGAGACAAACGCAGCTCTTTCTTGGTGGTTAATTACAACTGTTTTCATAATATGATGGTCTGGATGCAATTGGAAGATTTTCTGCAAATGCGAAAAGGAAGTCTTAAGAACAAGCTATTACTTTTAGATGTTTGCAAACAAGTTGTCTCTTTGCAATTGTCTATTATATGCACAGCAGCCAGTAGAATTCCCCTTTTTATTTTTTTTCCCCGCAGACCATCTTGATTCAAAACATCTATCGTAACCCCCAAAACAGTGCACAGACGGCTGACGGCTCACACTGTAAGTCCCACAGTTGGAGAAATTTTTTTAAAGAATGGTGTTAAAGAGCCCACTCCTAATTACGAGAAAATCATGTTGGCTTCTGAGCTGCTGACATAAAGCTGTTGCAAACAGGACAAGTGATGGAACTCTTCTTGCGCATATATCAAGAACTTGTCAAATGTGTGCAATTCAGAATGCAGAACGTGGTTTCATGAATTGGACTTGATGCAAATTGGATTGCTTAGTAACGCTGCATTCTTTTTAAAGGGTTAAACTGCAGGCATTTATCAAATTCTTGATCCAACAACAACAACAAAAAAATAGGTCTATTTGTGATGTACGGTAAGTTTCCCAGACTGTGGTTCTTCTTTCGCCTTAACTTTTATAGGAAGATGGAGATCTCATGTCATGCTCCGATATTGTATTATCTCTGTTCCTGGGGCTTTGTTACTAAGAATCCATTCAGGAAGACCAAATTCATGCGAGTATGATTGTGGCCATAGTTTTGAATACTGCTTTTGGGTACCGTTTATTACGTGTCTGCATGAAGTCATGCAAAACCCCTTCACAGGTTAATATTGGTTAATAAAATAAAAGTAAAATACAATAGTGGAGTATCATGAGATCTCTTATTTTACAGTGTTAGGATTATTCAGAAAGGTCACCAGCTAAGAGAAAGTTCTCCTTCTTGGGAGAAAATAACCACCTCTCTTTCAGCACAGACTCGGCTAGAGCGACCCTAAAGGAAACCAGTTTCTTGTTAAAATTATTTTCTATAATATAAAGTTGTTGCGTTTTGTATTTCAGACCATTGCCCTCTTGAACATTTACCGTAACCCTCAAAACTCTTCCCAGTCTGCTGACGGTTTGCGCTGTAAGTTCATACAAGTTCCTTCACTGGTTCCCTGGGCTTGATTGTCAGAGCTCAGTGTCGACTTAAGCTGGTCTACCATATTAGTTTAACAGATCAAACTGACCACGTTTAATGAAATGTGCCCCCAAAAATACCCAAAACTTTTTGTCCCGCTCACCTTCTTCCCTACTCTGAAAACTATGAGGGGAATCTGAATACTATCTATTAATTAAGTTGGAATTGTACTTTCCCTGTAAAAGCAGTCTTGATGCACTGCCTTCATCCGCCCCTCCTTTCTCCTTGCCAGCTGCTTGCTTCCAAGCAGTGCTTTTCTGTATGTCTTATGGTATCCATGAGATTCCACCGCCTAAAAGAGCAGGATAATGACACGTTGACTTCATCCAGAGTAAATTTCCTGCTGTCATTGTTAAGGGAAGTTGAATTTGAAACTCTTCAGACTTCAAGCAGAAATTTGTTCTAGGTTAATGATGTGGCTTCCATTTTGTAGTCTGCTTTGGAAGAATGCACTGATAATAGCTTCCCTTTTGGCAGCTGTCCTTTTGGATAGGTGCATGGTTAAAATTCCTTCCATGCTTTGAAAATTCAAATTCCAAAACCAAGTTGCATATTCATGTAGGAAAATAAACCTTTAAAAGTACTTTTGAGGAGGGGCAGCCATTTGTGCATGGTCACAAATTAACTTGATGACTCCTCATGAGGTAGGAATGGACAAAAGAGGAAAACATCTACTCTAAGACTGGTAGAAATTAAATGACCAAGATTGTTGATCTGCAATTACTGACCTGTTATTGTGACTGAAACATCATATTAGAATAAGATTAAATTTAAAAACTAGAATCAAAAAGGATCGATATTATTTTCTAACTAATATTTCTTGTTGAAGTGAATATGACTGTGTGGTAATAAAGCTTTGTTTGGCTATTCCTTTTTTGGGCTGTTGGATTACAGACTAGTTCAGATTAGTTACCAGCATTTGTGAAATCAACCACTACCTTAAAAGTCAACACTGTGTCGTCTGCTTTAGAAGTAATAATGGCCCAGTTAAGCAACTCGAGCTTGTTTTATGTGAAGCGATCAAGCTAGATGCATAATGAGCTGTGTAAGTTTGTCTAGATGCTAAACACTTCCATTGGTTTGTAGGCCTCACTGCAGATGCTTTGTAATTAATGCTGTTTTGATAAAACAAAAACGTTCAGTTGGGTTTTTCCACTGTCCCTAAATTCTCAATGCGCTGGTAACTAATTTGCACGGTTACAGCAGTTTGGTCTGTGGAGCTATTTAGATTGTACAGCTGCGAGAGTCTTGACTTGAACAGACCCTCTAGTCTTCCAAAAGCTGGTATCCAACTTCAGTTTGCCTTGACGAGTGGGTAGTCATTTAACAGAGCCTGCCTGTACCTTGTGTGGTAGAGCTGGTATCAGTACGTTTGCTGAAACTCCCAGCTCCCCGTTTTTTCCATATTTTTGTCCCAACTTAAGTACTGCATGTATTTTAAATGGGTAACTCGGGTAGCTATTGAATGTGTTGTTTGTTGCTTAACTGTCTTCCTTTCTATTGCCGTCGTAGAGGATTAACCTTAGTTTTGAACGATAATAGTTTTCCTGAGTATTTTAATTAGTAATGGGGCTTCTCAAGGTTCAGATACCGGTGGCCCTGGAACATGAATGTTTGTAAAGCCTGTGCATATGTATGCTTCCCACTTAGAAGGACCTTCACGTAGTCATTAACTAACTGTTGCTTATGATCTCTTAATTTGACAGTGGAATCTCCTTAAAGTTTCTAGCACTCATCCATTTGGTTAAAATTAATTATTCCCTATGTGGCTCACGGAGCCCCCATCTGATATCTTAAAAATAAATAAATCCTTAGGTATCTATAAGCTGTTATGAGTGGTGACTGCACCACCTTGGGAATATAGTGAAGTATTGCCTGTCTAGAAGAACTGGTTGAATGTTTGGTATTTGCTTCGTTTGCTGTCTAACTGTGGGAAAGTGGTGAGGAAGATGAAAGCTCTGAAAGCAAACATTTTTCAAATCAAGAAACGTGAACCTAAACTGCATGACAAGCCTCCCTTAGCCTTCTTCAGGAGGCAGCTGGCTGGGAGAAAAATAATTGCAGTTCCAGAGAATGTGGCTGGTTACTGTTAGAGACTTTGAAGAAAGATGCTGTGTTCTTCCAGATGGTACTGTTAGCCAAAAATGGCTGAGCCCAAGGCATCTGTTTTTTCATAGCAGCCCAAGCTGAATAAACTTAGCCTTGTTGGCTCTGTTTCTTTCGCATTCTGTGAACTAAAACAGCAGTGTTTGTAATTTAAAGGCTAAAATATTTTTCTAGCCTGAAATGCAGGGTTCATTTTAAAACTGCTCCACTCACTTGATCGTAATAAACCACTTAACTGCTGAAGAGCTAATCCATTAGGCTTTAATGTATACAGCTTAATATACCTTAAAATACCATAGAGTAGTGGAAATAAATTAAACTTATTTTTATATTCTTAATGCTCTGTAAATCAGCCAAACTTATGTTGCTTTTTTAATGGCAGCAGGCAAGCAGCGTTCATTTGTGAAGTGCAGCTTGGAGCATGTAAAACAGTTTAACTTATGTGGCTGGCTTATCTTGCACTAAAATATTTTTTCAGGGCTATAAAAAAAACTAAGTGATACTTTAAAAACAAAAAACAAACCCCAAACAGTGCTTTCTGTTGCAAGGCATTGTAGTACCCTTCTTTGGGAGCACTTAAGAAGCACCATTTTAATAACTCCTCTGAGGAAATTGTTAAAAGAATTAAATAAAATTCTGAGCTGCGTTACTTGGTGAACTCTCACATTCTAATATCTATGTGCTGGAGATGGAGAGGTGGATTTGTTAAAAGGAAATTCTATATTTAGGGAGAGAAGTGATAAACTGCAATTGTACTTAGAAATATGCACCTGTGACAAAGCACTTGCCTTCTGTTTAGGTAACATTGTTGGTAGATAAAGGGTGGAATTGTGCATCAAACGTAAATCATACTTCAGAGCAATTCCGTTCCCTTTCCTCCCTTTAGATTTGTGGCATACAAGTTTGGTTCTGATTTAAAATTGGTTCTGATTTGATCATGTCAATAGAATGCCTTGACGTATTATTTTGGACTTTAAATTGTTGGCATATACCGATTTTCTTTAATACTCCTGTTAGTTAGCTACATGATATATGGTGTCCTTTATGCTCCAGGTGGCACCTCTAGGTTACGTTTTGTAGTATAAGCATTTATTTCTTTCGTGATGGGCTCTAATCGGTATGACTCTTGATTTTTGCAGGTGCTGTGAGCGATGTTGAGATGCAGGAGCATTATGATGAATTCTTTGAGGTATGCAGAAAAAGCGAATGTTCAAAATGCATTAAAGTGTTCTCAGATTTACAGAAGCAAATGACTTAAGTGGGTTTTGGTGAATATCACAAGTAAATGGGTTCAGAGAAGACCATTTGTTTCCTCAGGTGTTTGTTTAAACTTCAGACTTTCAGTGCTAAGTATTTGCTGGTGTAACTTCAGTTTAGCTTTACTGTATATAACAGGCTTTGTTTAAAAATCATCAACCCATGCTGAGTGGCATTTGGATTCTGTAATCTCTTCTGTAAATGAAAAAAAAAACCCAACACATAATCATTTGTATGGATATACATGTAAGGAACACTATAGCTGCAAGGCTTATGTGTGGTGTTTTTAGTGCTTCTTATGTGTTGACTAAATACTGTATGCTTAATGTTTTCCTTAGCTTTTTATTTTATCCTGTTAGCACTGTGCTTACAGGTGGACGCAGTACAGGCCAAGCAAGTACCAATTTTAAGATGGGAAATGTAAAGACTTCAAAGAATGGTCTTCTTTCAGTTGTTACTAATAGTTAAGTGCATCCGTTCCGCACTTTAGCATGTCCCAACATGTTAATTTTCTTTATTTTTTAAACCGGTTTGTGTTCAGGAGGTCTTCACAGAAATGGAAGAAAAATACGGTGAAGTTGAAGAGATGAATGTTTGTGATAACCTTGGAGATCATCTAGTTGGAAATGTATACGTAAAGGTAGGATTAAAAAGAGAATTGTTAATTGAAATGAATAGAAGTAGTATGACAGATTCGTAAGTTTAAAAGCGCTGTACTCTTGTAGCTTCTGTGCAGGTTGCACTTCAGGATCCTAAATGCTCTCCAGCTTATTACTATAAGTTAAAAAGAGTGGAAGTAGCAATGGAATTTGAAACAAATCTTTAGAAACAGTGAAAAGCGTTTCTGATACTTAAAGTCTGTGTCAGTTTATTAAGACACATGCAACCTTTTTTGCCTGGTTAATAAACAGTCTCTGCTGAAGGTCTCTTAACTGACCAGTATGAATTCTGGATCTTTTTTCCTGTCATGCTGCATTCTAAGAACTTCACTAAGAGTAGAGGTTTATTTGCAGCAGGTGCTCATGTTCAACAGATGCACTTAGTTCCTAACTTCCCAGTTAAACAAAACATGTTGTAACCAATGGTACTAGTTGGTTTAAGGTCCAAACTGAAGGGCTTAGGTCTAGCTGTTAAAAGCTGTCGATACCTGCTTTCAGTCATATGTACACAGTTACCCACTTGCAGAAATTTTGTTGTGCATGCAAAGTGTCAGGAAGATGGTGAACAAGAGCAGGTGAATATTTTTACTGTAATTTTCCTGAACTGGGAAATATTTTGGGGCCATGTGTGTATGACTGCATGTATCTGTGTAGACAGTAATAATCGGAAAGAAAAGTTGCTTCTGAAAATTTATGTTGGGACTGTGGGGAAAAAAAAATTCATCTTCTTTTTGAAAGAGGATCTAAGTTTCTGTAAGTGAACAAGGGCTTCAGTTCTCATGCTGATTTCTCTTAAACGCTTGAAGAAGTTCTGTTACGTTTGGAGCATTAGTATTACATGATGCACACTGTGTTTAAAGTTGTAGTGAGAAGGCAGCATTCCCATAACTTACATTATAAGCTGCAAAACTGAAAAGACCAAGAGAATATAGCTGTGAAAAAGTATCTGTTGTGATTAGCCCTGAATTCAAATCGGTGAAAAGTAGATTATTTATTTTTACCCTGATGAGACTGTCTGTCTTAGGAGCTCTGAAGTAGTTCGTAGTTATATTAGTAGTCCTAAGCCACAGATAACATGAACCTGTTTTGTCAGGAATCTTTGATCTACTTCTGTTGCTTCTCCACAGCATGAAAAAATATTTTTGCTTTTAGTTTCGCCGTGAAGAAGATGCGGAAAAGGCTGTGATTGACCTGAACAATCGCTGGTTTAATGGACAGCCTATTCATGCTGAGCTTTCACCTGTGACCGATTTCAGAGAGGCCTGTTGCCGTCAATACGAAATGGGGTAAAAAGCAACTTCCTGTTTGCCTATGGAAGTGTCTTTTGAAGTGTTTGCACAGACAAGATGGTTGCTTGGGTGTGGGTTTTATGTGTAATTCAGAGTAAGATGAAAAAGCACTTCAGGCAACGGTAATCTGGAGAATCTAGTCAGCTTCTTGACTTTTACATCTTTTGGATTTTGATCTAGGAGCAAGTCAGTTTCAGTAAATGTTCTTTACTGTTTCTAGTATTAGAGGTGATGAACTTGTGAATGGCTAGAGACCTAGTAAGGGCTTAGGGCAAACAGATCCACTTTAGAGCTGAGAACTATAACTCTGGCATTTCTTTTCAGAGAGTGTACACGAGGAGGTTTCTGCAACTTCATGCATTTGAAGCCCATTTCTCGAGAGTTAAGACGTGAGTTGTACGGGCGTCGTCGTAAAAAGTGAGTTTGCTTTTAAACAACTAAAACAGATACATTACGCATCAGTTGTGTAATGTTCAGAAGACAAACCTTATAAACTTCAGTCTTCTCTTGCTTTTTCTGACGTGCACCTGTGAAAGGCATTGAGTACAGCTAGAAAGCAGACAGCTTAGAACCAAAGAGTGTGTTTTTTGTAAAAACAACCAGAAGTATGATTCTGTCAAGATCTGTGGATCATTTCAGGACCTGATGAGTATTTACTATTTCTCTTTAGTTTGATTTAACAGTTAATGGCTAGCTTTTGTAGCCAGTATTTGTTCCTTAGCAACAGGAGGTTAATACTAGAGTATATATTTATTAAGATACTTTGTGGAAAAGCTTACATCACTGCTGTTAATGCAGCATGTTTTTGTGGATGGTCCACTTTGTGCTGGATTGAATCCCTTTGGTTTTAGGAACTTCTTATTTAGGTTAAGCATGTTTAATTGTTGGATTTGCTTTTGTATGGAGTGGTTTTATGTGGCTCTTTCAATCACAGAGGGAGCCTGGGAATATGAAAATACTTTTCCTGTAAGTGTCTCTAATAAGCAGCATCTTAAAATCTGTGAGGATAAATTTAACTTTCAAAATGTGAATTAACATGTTTAACTTTCTTACAGTGTTCAAACTTCAGTGTAATTTCTTGGGGTGTTCAAACAATTTGTGAAAAAAGATTAAATATGCTCATCTTAGCCTTTTGGTCACACCCAAGAATCTGAATCTTTCTGACTTAGGCACCAGTAAGTCATCTTTTATCGCAGTAAAGATCAGACTTGCATATCTGGCTGTGGAATATGATTGTTTTACCATGGCCTAATTTCAGTCTGGGGTCAAGCAAATAAAATAGTTGAGTCCTCAGAGTATTTTAGTCTTTATTTGCCCTCTTTAAACTCTTGGTGAAGCTAAAGCTGTCACATGCTAGCAGTAAGGCTGGATGTTAAAACATGCACTTCTTGCATCAATGGGGTTTTGCAGGTAGACTGTATAGATTAGAATGACCTGAAAATACGCCTACATAAAATGATGTACTTTGAAATTTCAAGTAGAAAAAAGAAGGGTATACCTGAACCTGTGAAAAATAAGCTAATTTAGTAATTCTGAAGCTCAGTGGTATGCAAGACCTGTATGCCTCTGTGTTTGCTCCCATCCTGGAGCACCTCGACATGGAACAATGTTTTGTAAAACCAGACTTGTAGCATTTGTTTCCATGGTCTTCTGAATTCTGCTGTAATTTCTGCATGTATTTAAATGGTAGTGTTTACTTTCTTCCCCCGTTACTGAATTGTCTGAAATCTTAATAACCCTTCAGAACATTGTTTCCTTGACAAGTGCCATGTAAGATATAAATCTATAGTAGCTGTGTTAGCATTCTGTGTGGCTTTAGCATTCTTCTTGAAGTCATCAACACTAGAGGCAGGGAAGGATTATTTGCAAAGGTTGATGGCTTCTGGAAATGGAAGGCAGAAAAAAAGCAAAACTGCATAAAACTCAGATTTTTGAGCTGCTAGATAATGCTGTTGATTTAATGGGTTTGGACTTGTAAATGTTTAGCTGAAGGTTTTTCCTCTGTGTGCTTGAGAGCTGTTATTTACCAGCTACAGAAGCAGTTGTCCCCTTTTCTTTTTGCTTCAATTAACAGCTGTATGAAAGTGCATTTTATGAAAGTGCATTTGTTTCCTCTACGTGCCTCTCCTCAAGTTTTATGACTGGCAGTGAACAGCGGAGTCTTTTTACGATAGCTGACTCCTGAGTGTTAGGTTTGTTCAATACATAAGTGTGTGATTTCACAGCGTGAGTGCCAATTTACCAATACTTAGAGTATTCCACACTGTTTTTCTTCTGCCCCGTTACTTTCATCCTTCAGTATTCCCCGGAATGCTACTGCAAGTGCTGAAATAATAAAGTGTTCAAACTTTCTTTGAAGGCATAGATCCAGGTCGAGGTCCCGTGAACGTCGGTCTAGATCCAGAGATCGTGGTCGTGGAGGTGGTGGTGGAGGAGGAGGAGGACGTGAACGTGATAGGAGGCGATCAAGAGATCGTGAAAGATCCGGTCGATTCTGAGCCATGCCATTTTTACTGTATGTCTGCTAGAAAGTGTTGTAGTTTGACCAAACAAGTTCATAATGAGATTTTTTTTAAAGATGGGCTTCTGAATAAAAAATTTGTAGTGATACAGTATTCTTTGTGTAACTTGTTTCTTGTTGGCGGGGGGGGAGTCTTTTTAACTGTCATTCCTCTATCTTGACAAATACCTGGATTAATACTATGCCTGAGGGAAAGGTGGTAAATGTATTGGAGGAGGGCCAGTTTGGTTTTTTTTTTATTTTTATTTTTTATTTGGACATGATTTGAACTGTTGATGAAAATGTGTGTGTATATAATATGAAATATTATATACATAGTAAAAAAATAATATACTGCTTAAGAAACAGTTACTCAAATAAGTTTCCCTTTTCTGCTATGCTGTCTGCTTATTTAGGTTAGTTTAGGCACATTTAAAAGGAAGGCTGTGCGAAGTGCATTTATTTACCAAGTAGAAACGCTTAGTTACAAAATGTATGTTTGTTTGTTACCAGAAGTCTGTGCTCTGTCTATCAATGTGACTGTGGCATTTACAATAAATTCCAGTTTCTTGATGTAAAATCTAAAGCCTTTTTTCTAAGCACTCCGGAGTAGTTGTGTTGCTACTCCTGGCAGTGCCAGAGTTCATAGCTGAGGGGTTTTTTTATTCTTGACTGATTTCCTCATCTTTGCTAGAAATGAAGTTACCTATTGCAGTGTGTGGGAGGGGTGGGAAACAGTATTTTTGTCTCAGTAGCAATGAGTTTCTTTTTTAAAAACTCATGCTCCATACAACAGGAAACACAGGATCTATTGACAGAAACTAAAGGTCCTAAATGGAAGGCCCACATTTCTTAACAGACTGAATTTTTTCACTGTGTTCTCCTAGCTGTTGCTTAATGAAGAGTGTTTCCCTAGCCTTCGAGATGACAGAGGACTAATTGGATACTGAGGAAAATATATTTTTTTTCCAGTTTTACTTACTTTTGAAGAGATGTAAAGTGTGATGGAGGCTGACAAACAGATGGCAGTTTCTTCACAAGACTTTTTCTGTCTTGGTCCAGTTGAATCGTACAACAGCTATGTATCCTAGGTTGTGCATCCCTTAAGGAGTTTAATTGAAATGTTGCTTGAGAGACTGTACAGTGTACTTGCAATTTCAATTTTATTCAGCTTGTGAGGTAGCATGAAGTTTTGGTCAGTGGTCATATTTATGTCTGTAAAGCTACCTAATGCAATAATAATAGCTTTCTGATGTGACAGAGCATTTACCAGCTCTTTAATTCTTAGAGTGTGGTAACTTGATAAGTGATAGATCTGCTCCTCAATCATTTAAAGTAAATAAAAGGATAATAAAGGATATGGAAGTGTTGCATAGACAGATTAACAAACCAAAATGAAAAATCACTTTGCTTGCTGTAACTTGGAGATGGCGAAGAAAAAATGTATTAAAAAGTGCATTTCTAAATGAATATAAGTTGTCTTTTAGAACTACATTCTTGTACCAACTTAAATTGAATTTATTACATTTGTTCTGAGTGGTTTGACCAACCAGTTTGTGGAATTTTTTCTGCCATAACTTTTAAAAAGAAAGGTATCAATACATGAAGACAGCTTCACTATTTATATTTTGTTGCAAATACATGAACTATGAATTCTTTTTTGGTGGAAGAAGTTGATTGGTGCCTAGAATAGATGGCTGAACTGAAACCTGTGATATGTCTGCTAGGTATGAGGAATTTAACATTGATAACTTAGTTCTGGTCTAAAGGGCATTAATCCAGTTCCATTTCCTGAATGAGATTTAGGATTATTAGTGAACTAATTTAAATCTCAAGCTCAAAAAGGTGAGAATAGCCACTAGTTTTTAATACGGTATCCAGTATAATGTGGTTACTAGTGGTTACTACTTAAAATGCTTAAGATCTTTTTTCACATGGGTTATTGGCACAAGCTAGTTTGCTGTATAAACAAATTCATTTTAAACGAGTATAAATGTGTCTTTATAATGGCTTTCATCTGTTTATCTAAGCAGTGCTGAACAGCAAGTACATTTTTTTGTGTGAACAGATAGCAAACAGTTTTCCTCCTCCTCTTGTTACTGGAAGATGTCTTAAAGGGCGCTGAAAGCAACGAGTTTTACTGGTGATGGCATTCAGCATGTAAACCAAGCTCATAATACAGCATCAGTGATGTTCACCCTTAAGGATGTATGCTACCAATAAAATTAATCCCATCTGAAATGTAAACTGCACAAATTTAGATAAACGTGGTAGTCCAAACCTGATTCATTTACCAACGCAAAGGTAGGGAATCCTACTTGCCCATTCTGTTCTTATATGTATAGAGTTGAATTTTTCCCTCCCTCCCTATAGGTCCTGTTTTTCACAGAAACATTGTTGTTGGCTCTTAACAGTGGGTCTGATCTTACGGAATTCCTATACCTCAAATAAGTGACAGCATACAGTATTTTCAGAAGTCTGAGTCAATTAGGTTGAAAATGTTAATCCCGAGTGGCTTCCTCTTATTTGTATTTGGCTCTTATTCTGTGGAAATGCTGCTTGTCCATGAATATGATGTATGTTGAGACTGTAAAACCAAATGGAGAAAATTTGTTCAAAAATAAAGCCTTTTTTTAATAAGAATCTGACAAAAATTATCCCTTTCCTTTAAATGGGATGCTGCTCTTTAAATCACTGATGAGGACATAGACTACACGTTTTAAATTCTCAGCTTTTGGCTCAAGTCACTTTCAAATGATCCTTTGACTTGTTTTTGTAGGGCTGGTGGAGCATGCCTTCAATACATAACAAAACAATGATATTTACTTCATAAAGTTGAACTGTCAAAAGAGTGTAACTTGGTGGGTTGGTTGCTGTTTATTTTCCTAACCTGATAAGGGCTCTTCTATTGTGGTAATGTATAGAGAACAAGAAAGCTCATTTTGACAGAAAAAAAAAGAAGTGTTGAGGAAACAAGTGACTGAGAAGGGGGACAATTTTTTGGAGGTGATTCTTTTTTTCCCCAGTGTTGCATGGATTGTACTGCAAAACTTTTGCAATGGACACAACCATTAATTCCCACTGTTACTTTTACAATTGCAGCTTGTACCAAGTATGCTGTCTTTTAACATAGCAGAACGTGAACTGCTTTTGTATCAGGTAGGGAAAGTATTAATCACTGGGTTCTCCAAGCACTCACTTAGGAGGGTTCTGAAAATCGGTCCTGTTTGAGGAAGTGTCAGAGCTGAAAAAAATGATACTGACTTGGTGTGTGCTCACATCAGCTGGTAAGGAAGTAACACCTAATAGGTAAGACTGTCATGGGAGAGAATACATATAGCTGTGCTAATTTACTACAAAGGTGAGCCTGAGGTATATACTACTGAGCATAGCTTTATACTGGAATGTGTGAATTTCCATTTTAAAAAAACAGAATTAAACCAGATGTCTGTAGAACAAATCAGCCTGTCTTTGCATCGAAAAGATACATGATGCATCCTAAAACTATGCACAAGTATTTCTGAATTTATCCAATTAGCCAATTTTATTTACCGCATTATATTTACAAATGTCTCCTGGTTCTTTTTGCAGTTTTCAATATGTGTATATAGGAAATGGAGCATGTCTCTTGGACTGTGTGAATGATCCATGCTCCTCAGCAGTGTGCTCACCAGTCATAAACATCTGATCTTCTAGTGCTGAGTGTCATGCTTCATTTCCTATAAAGCTAACCTTTAGCAAGAAGAAAGAACAGCAAAGGACAACGCCATCCACAGCTGCACACAGTTTCAGCAGCTGCACCAGAGCTATTTTAGAAGGTCCCATCTTGCAGAGATGAAAGTTCCTGCCAAAAAGGCGTCAATTCAATTGCTCTGAAGTTTCAGCTGTAAATTGACTTTTGAAAACAGTTTGAACAGTGAGAGCTACCAGACCGTATCTGCCAGCAGACCAGCTCTGGTAGCCAGCATCTTCATTTCTCCATATGTGAAGTGGGAGAGAGAAAGGTGATGGTTATCAGCTCTGTACGTTCTTCATTGCACTCTGACGGTTGCTAGTTCAGTACTTTTCTCATACTTTAAGTTTTGGTGGCTGCTTTCTGACTAGATTGTTTTGGCAGGACTAAAGGCAAATACAAGTTACATGCATTCTTACATCAGCAGAGCAGCACTGTGATAGCTTCTGATGAAATGGTGGCATTCAAGTGAGGCTTTGGGCTGTAGTTTCCCAGGTGAGCTGTGGCCCAGTTTGTGTGAGTACAGTTTTCCCTTTGATTGAAGTATCTTAGAAATATTCAGAGTTCTGATGATTGTTCCCACTAGGGAGAAAACTTACAATCCATATTCCTTTGAGACAAACTCATTGGTTTCTGAAGAAGGCATGCAGAATGCTGTTCTCCTGAGCAGGGCTAGAGCACTGTACTGACTTCAGTTGTCAGTTTCTAAAGCTGCTCTTTTGGTTAAGTCTGAAGGAATTAAATAAATTAAAACGTTCCTGCCCTGCTTTTACTGGGCTATGAGACAAAGTGTGGATACAGGCTTCGCATAGCAAATGAGCCAGTCTCCCTGCCCCTCTGTTTTTCACTGAAAGCTCTACAGTCTGCCAGGTTTAGGCCTGCTGTGTTTTTGCTGGCAGCTGGCTCAATTTCAAGCATTGCCACCTATGCAACTGAATTTTGGCTGTATTTCCAGCCCATTTTCACTTGTTTCTTGGAGCTGCTTGGGATTCCAAATAGGAGAAAGGAAAGACGAAGCTGCTTCCATTGCAGCCAGGTGTAGCAGCAAACCTTCTGGGCCTGAGGAGCAACTCTGAGCCTGAAGAGCCAAAGGAGCACCTGCTCTCCTTTTCCTGCTATCCCATTTCCCCTTGAAAGCTAATATTTGTGTTTAAGAGAAAGTTGAGAAGGCTGCACAGCTCAGAACAGTCCTGTGTCATTTGCTACTGTCCCTTCCTCCTTTTTCGCTAGTGAATGTGGAAGTGGCTTCATCCTTTCTTCCTCCTATGCTGGTGGAGAAAAAAAAAAAATGTCCAACAGCTGCAAGAGAAAGGCTTGATAAAAGAACATTGAGGCAGTATGTGAAAAAGTGATTTCTGGACAAAGCGTAAGAATGAAGTGAGTAGACTGCCCTACTGGCTTTAAAGTTGTTGTGTTGCTGGGCTAGGGATGGGCAAGGGAAATTCCAAAGCCTAAGGCCAAAATCTGACCGAGAAATAGCCTCATGAAGGTCCGGACCAGTTTTTTCATTCTGGAGGGCTTTGACTCATGGTTTTTGACTCTTTCACATGACCATGTTGACCACAACAGAGATGTTTAATTGCCCTTCTTTGCTTAGCCTCTGAGGAAGGAAGCCTTTGGTCTTTAGCCAGCTATATGAGTCTCAAACACACACGGTAGCACTTTAACTCTGTTCAGAATGACCATCTTCAGCAAAGGGAATAGATTTGTAGATGAAGGCAGACTAATGGATGATATCCTGCCTGTGGGACTGTAGATGACTTAAGCAGGGTTTCAGACAGCCTCTCACTCCATCCAAACTGTGTTCTCACAGTTTGAATGGGCAACTCACCAAAGAACTGGCTGGGTCATTGGGATAAAGGGCAGTTAATAATGGATTGTTCCCTACATGGAGACTAATTACAAGTGTAGTACCACGGGGGTCTGTCAGTCCTAGCAACTGTCCTGTTGTACCAATTTGCTTATCAGTGACTTTAAGGAGAAAATGAGTATTATCCTCACCAGGCTTGTGAGTGACACCAAATTAGGGTTGCATTCTTGACGAGTGCAAAGCAGCCCTCCGTAGGCACCTTGATGGGCTTGAGGAATGGGCCAGCAGAAACCTCATGAAATTTGAACATGAGCTTATGACAAGTCCTGCCCCTGGAATGAAGCAAGCCCCTGTCAGGCTGGGGACGACCTGGCTGGGGAGCAGCCCTGTGTGAAAGGTCCAGGGGGTGCAGTGGGCAGCAAACAGGGCAGGAGGCCACAACTTGTCCTGGCAGCAGTGAGGACCAACCTGCATCCTGAATAGTGCGACTGAGACAGTCAGCAGCCTGAGGGAAGTGACTGTTCCCCTCTGCCTCGGTACTTGCTAGGCTGCATCTAGGTACTGCTTACTGTTTTGGCTTCCAGTGTGGAAAAGTTATCAATAAATTGGAGTTGTTTGGGTTGGGGAAGGTCCAAGATAGCCAGGGGCCGGAGCAATGGCTGTGTGAGTGGCTGGGGCCTGGCTCAGAGAAGGGAAGGAGCAACTGTAGGGGAACCTAACAGCCACCTCCTATACCTTCAGGGAGGTCAGCAAGAAAAGAATCCATCTTCACTGAGGTTGTCAAGTGAAAAGGGAAGTTCTAACTGAGTGCAGAGAAAACATTTTCCCAATGAGAACGGTTAGACACTGGGCTGGCTGTACAGGCTGTGTCCTTGGAGGCTTTCAAGACACAACAGTACATAGCCCAAGCAACCTATTCTGATCTCTGGGCTGACACTGCTTTGAGCAGTAGGCTGGACTTCAGGCCCCTTCCAGCCAGAGCAATTCTGTGCTCCTCGTGTTAAACCTAAATCCTTATTGTCACAACTTTGACCTACTCCACTTCCTCCTGAAGGAACTTGAAAAATTGTATATCCCCTTTCCTTATTGCCCTGTAGCTAATTTGAGCCAGTTCTTCCCATCTTCTGTTTTCTGTTCTTTGGTGTTCCTCTCAGGTCACATTTCTCTCTACATGTTCTTGCTGCACACCTTGTTTCTATGTTGGCCATACCTCTTTTGGTCGTACCTCTTTTGCAATGCAGCTCATCAGATTGGATATGGTCCCTCAACTAAGCGCACCAGTGCCGAGTGTCATGTCTCCTACAGTCTACATTCCTATTTGCGTAACCGTGTATGATGTTTGTTTTTTTCACAACAGTGAGGCATTGCTGACTTGCTACAAGCTTGTGTGGCACTATAATCATGCATTCTGTTCTACAAAATTACTGTCCAGATAGTGGTTACATGAGTGTTACACGAGTGGTCACATTGCTCCTGCCTGGCCATAAAAATTTGCAATTTGTCCTTACTAGCCTTATCCTACCCTGCCATCTCATTTCTCCAGCTGTTAAAGATCATTTCAAACTATGATTCTGTCCTCGAAATTGTTTGCAGCCTCTCCCACTTGGTTAAAATAAAATCTGCTGTGGCTCCTCTTGGGCTGTTTTTACCTCCCTTCGTGTAATAGTTCTTCATGTTTTCATAGTTTCTGCAATAGCCATGAGCTCTCCCTTCCCAAACAGGCTCTGGGTACCACCAGTGCACCATTAGTTCTTTGGATGACTTCACTGGCTCTCACAAAAAACTTCCTGTACCTGATGTTCTGAGTTCCTACACAATAGTGTTTGCCCTTTGGTCACTGACTGCAGATGTTCAAGGGGTCTCTCCTTTACCTTTCAGTCTTTGGTGAATCTGTTCAACTCTGACACAAGAAACAGCAATTTTTGCTTGCCATTCCTAAACAAGATGTTTATTTCTATATTAACGTAGAAATACCTGTCATAAAGATCAAGCCAAAACTCTGGTTGTACACTAGCCCTTTCTGCAATTCCTCTTGTTCCTTAGGAGAAAAGTAATGTGAAGTAATGGCAGATGTTCCTCAATCTCAGGAAATGGCTTACGTGCTCCATGGCACTGGCAGTGAATTGCTGATTTATAGAAGTTACTTACAAGGCCAGGTTAAGGATTAATCTAAGTGTCCCACTGATTGGGCTCAGTTATGGTGGTCTAATTAGGGTGCAGTCACAAAAAACTTTGTATACTCATTTCCTGTCACCATGACTATTGCTACCAATGTCAATGGGAGAGTGTGTCTGTGTCACTACAGATAAGCTAAAAATCTTTTTTTTTTTAACACAAAACTCTCACTCCTTGTAAGTGTATACAGTTTACCTGAGAGATGAAATGCTAAGCACAGAACTGTGGCGCAATTACAAATACCTCTAATTAGCCTGGCACATTATGTTCAGATAGTTTCCAGCACGCCTAGTGCTGTCACTTGGTCTTACAAGTTGCCTTTGAGGTGTCTGTTTCACAGTTTGAAAGATGAATCAAGTCCATCTGTGCCGCCAGCTTCATATCTCAGCACCCATCTGCCTGAGTTTGCAGTGGCTGCTGCAAGGTTGACGCTTCTGAAGCAGAACAGCCGACTCTGCGCCTCTTCCCTCAGTCTGAAAAGCATCAAAGATAAAAAGGTCTGGCTTAACCACCCCCCTCCTTGGGCTCTGTAGATATGCTGTCAGTTTTCAAACATTTGCACGAGTTTTTTTGAAGTTATGACAGTGTTCCAGGCACAAATATTCATGGATTCTTGTTTTGCTGTGCTTTGCTCAGCTGTGCCATTCTGTAATCCAACAGTACCAAAAGTAAGCCAGGGTCTGCTTCCACAAGTTCTTCCAGTGGTGCCAATGGTTACCTGTGCAAACCATGCATATTTCTGACATAACTAGTTAGGCAAGCTGTAATTTAAAATAAGTAACAGCTGTATTTTCTAGCAATTTGTTTGTTAGGAAAATGAGAATAACAATGTAGAATTAAAAGTAGATTTGCATCTATTTTGGTCCAGTAAGAGACGGAAAAAGAAACATTTTTTTCTAAAGCATGGATTTTTCTTGCAACCCGAGTGTGGATTTTCAGCATATACAAGGGAACAGCTGCCTTAGTTTTGCTGTTTATTGAAGGCTGATATAAAATACCTGCCACTTCTCTTGTTTGTTCATTGGATCATGGAATGGCTTTGGTTGGAAATGATCTTAAATATCATGTAGTTCCAACCCCTGCTGTGGGCAGGGCTGCTCCCCACCAGCTCAGGCTGCCCAGGGCCCCATCCAACCTGGCCTTGAGCGCCTCCAGGGATGGGGCACCACAGCTTCTCTGAGCAGCACATTCTTAGTTGTTCAGTAGCTTTCCAGCTTTGCTCTTGTTTACGTTTCACAGCCCACATTTAATATTCATTTCCTTCCTCGAGAGCCTGCTCTGTGCCCCCAGGACCTGATGTTCAGCCTCAGACTGGCCACATCCAGTCATCAACTCCCTTCTGCCACTTTTACCACCCTGCTCCTTATTCCTTATTTTTATACAGCGTGCAATTATGATGTTATATGGCTATCTGTGGAATAGCTGTGTATACAGACAGAGGCGTATAATGCTGTCCCCACTCCTTCCATTACCTAAAACATGTGAACACTGAAGGGTGAGCCACGTTCAAAACTACCTCAAATTGCCTTTCCAACGTGCGTTCTCCACAGACGCAGCAGGCCCTACTGTTGGGCTCTCTGCAGCACTATTGGTATCTCTTACGTTTGGTTCTGCATGAGCTGGGGCACCCCGTAGCGGACAAGCGTGATCCCATCGATTTACATCAAGCGCCCCACAACCCCCGTGCCCCACCACAGCTTTCTCCCCTCCTCCCTCTATACCTTCCCCCCCCCCCCCCCCCCCCCGACTGCGGGAGCGGCGCAGCGCCATCCGTCCCCACGCGCCGCAGGGGGCGGACATTTTCCTCCTCCGCTCCGCACCCCGCGCCATCTTACGATTGGCTGCCACCATCTCGCCGACGCCCCCGTGCCGACCAATCGCCGAGCTCCTCGCCGCCTCCTCCCCAATCGAGGGGGCGGTGCTAAGAGGAGGGGTGGAGCCGAGACGCGCCGGGCTCTTCTTAACGCGGTGGACGGGGCTACGCTCCTCGCCTGCAGCGGCGTCGTCGGAACGCCCGCCCCGCCGGTGAGGTGGCGGCTCTCGGGGGGGAGGGGTCGGCGCCCGCCGTTGCATCAGCCCCTGGAGGGCCCGCGTGGGTGGAGGGAGGCGGGGAGCGCGGGTGGGCTTTTTGTTCGATTATTAATCGGAATGGATGGGCTGGCGGGAGGTCGGGGGAGGCGGAGGACGGGGGATGCTCTCGGCAGGCTGGGCTCGGGGCGGGGGAGGAGGAAGGCTGCTCTTAGGATGGCTCCCAGTATGGCATGCAGCTCCTTGCTCTCGCACCAGGGCTTCTCCCTGCTACTGTCGGGGTCTCTTACGGGTCGGTGCTCTGTTGGGGTGAGCCAGGCTGAAAAGCTCGTTTTGTTGACTCTTATTTCGTGTGTTCCCACTCCCATGCTGGGCAAGATCTAATGCTCACAGCAACGTTAATTATACCAATAGTGGTATGGCTGAGCTCGTGCTGCTTGGCAGGTTGGTGACCCTTGCCTGTCCTCGGGTGGCTGCTTTCTCGTTCACCTTCCTCACCCCAAAGCCTTTGACCATGGAAGTTTGGAAGCATGCTGGCCCTGTTCCGGCTGAGCAGCTCGGCATGTACGTATTTACTTTTTAAACAAGGCTGTTTGCTGAGTCCAGGTACAAGCCCTGCCTTCCAATAAACTTCTTCCGATCAGAGGAGGGAACGCCTCGGCTGTGGAGATGAGCAAACCTGGGCCAGAGGAGGAAGGGCCTCCTCTGAGACCCCAGAGCATGCTGTTTTGTGGCTGGGGTACATCTGCTGTGAGATGGCTGCTGACAGAGAAAGGCAGAGATGCTAGGTGAGGCCTAGCATTTCGGCATGCCCTCCTTTTTGGCAACTTTTTGGTACCCTGTGGCATCCTCTGAGCTCAGTCAAACCTGCTTTCCACAAGCCAGAGCAGTCCAAAAAACTGTAGTGGTAGCAAAGTCGCTGAGGCCCTGCTGCAGGCCTGCCAACTCAGGTACATGATTAATCTGCTGGCAGCTGGCTGCAGGGAGGGCCTGGGCCAGCCATAGTTGTTGGCAGCTGCCTGCTGCCCACCTTGAGAGGTCGTGAAGTCTCCTTTTCTGGAGGTATTCAAAACCAACCTGGATGCTTTCCTGCGTAATCTACTGTAGAGAACCTGCTTTAGCAGGGATTTAGACCGGATGATCTCCAGAGGTCCCTTCCCTATGGTTCTGTGACTGAGGGAGCACCGTGCCTGCCAAAGGCCCTATTGATGTACCGAGTGTGAGTGGCTTCTGGGCATTGCCACGGGTGAGCCCCACAGGGACAAGCAGTGTCCCCTCAGGCTGGGTGTGGGCTGTGTGCTCTGGGCTGAGGGAACAAGAGATGGGAAGCAATGCTAAAACTTGTGGCTATAGCAGGTAAAAATCCAGATGAGACATTCTTCAGCCTTTTCTCTAGTGCTGTTTTGCTCCTCAGGTCTTTTAAATGAAGATTCATGTCTTACGGTGTGAATCCAGGCAGGTTGGAGTGAACTCAGGAAGTGGAGGCACACCTCTTCAGGGCTGTGCACAGTGTTCCTCTGTGTGGAGAAGGAAGGCTGAACGCTTCATGTTTTCACTAGCTGATCTTATGCATGATAGTTGCCAGAGTGATGGGAGTTGCTTTGCTGTTGAAGTTCTGATATCCTAGAGAGGCAGGGGCATGGAAGGACCACAGCTTTCCTATCAGCAGGTTGAGTATGCCAGTCCAACCATGAAAAGAAGAATCCTCACTGGGAGGATGTACAGAGATGAGGCTTCTGATTCTTGCAGTGTCTCTTCCTCATGGTAGCTTTCGTTCATATCCAGTTATTCCAAGTCCCTTAACAACTCCAGGCACAGGAGAGATGGCTGGCTGCTACTGAACAAGTAGCAAAGTGCCATAAGAAAAACTCAGCTGTCTGGTAGTCTCCTGAATCACAGAATTGTTAAGGTTGGGAAGACCACTAAGATCACCTAGCACAACCACCAACTCATCCCCGCCACATCCACTAACTACATCCCTCAGTGCCATGTCCTTGAACACCTCCCTGGGCAGCCTGTGCCACTGCCATACCTAAGTATAGCTGTGGTAAGGCAGCTTCCAAAGGTTGTGTATGTACTGCTACTTCTGGTAGCCTTTAGAGATCCTCCAGCTCTCTAAGGCCCTGTGGTACCACAGAGCAAGCAGAACAACTGGTTTTAGGTGGTTTACTCATTCGTATACCTGCTTAGCATCTAAGTTTCCCATTCTCATGCTACAGTGTGGTGGAATCCTGTATCTCATCTTTGGTTGAGCAGTCAGCCCTTAGGGCATCTCCCTCTGATCCATCTTGTACACCTGCCTTTAGACAGCTTAATTTTGGCTTCAGACACGACTGAAGTTAATTAGGTTCTCGCACATATGATACTCTGTACATGTCTGTATTAGTGCTGACATGGTATACTGTAAACAGCCTCAGAAACTGTAGCTCCTAACATCTGTGGAGTGAGTTCAACCCAGGTTGTTCAGGGATTAATTTCGTCCACTGGCCTTCAGTGCTATTCCTTGTAATTTCCTCGTGTATGAATTGAGGAGTACTTCCGATCTTGGATTCCCTGTGCAGGTTGATGCTGAGGTGTGGCCTTGTCCGTGAGGCTTTCTGGATCTATTACATCTGTCTGTGCTCCAGTCCACTCCATGCTTTAAGCTTAAGTGACTGTAATTTGGCTTTCTAATTTTTCTGCATTGCGTGCTCTGTAGATATAAGGGCAGAAGTTAGTCAGGCTTTTCTACCCAGGTTCTGCCCACACCGCCAGCTATTTCTGGGAGTGTTTACTTTTATGGCAAACCTCAGTTCAAGATAGCAGAAGTTCCCTCCTGAAGATGGGCAGCCCTTTCTGCAGCCCACCAAGCAATGTTCATTCACTGTTCTCCTCTCTCCCCTGTCTGTGTGTCCAGAAGACAGTCTGAGAAGGGGGTCAGGATAGCAAAGAAGTTGCTGTCTTCTTTTGTTTTGGTAATTTTTGCTCAGCCCTTTTTCTTCATCCCCCAAAGATGTCCCCACCAGAAAGGTTTATGAGCGTCCTATGCTCTGGTTTATGGGTCTTCGGGTGAATCTGGTTGTGGTCCTGTGAGGACATCTGCCCCGTGTTTTGCTAGAGTTGCCTTAGATTGGGCTGCAAGTGCCAGAAGGATGTTTGGGGTGGTGTCTAAGGAAGCTCACTGGTGGGATTGAAAGAGCTTGGAGAGATGAGGTCTTCTTCTTGGTTCAGATCAGAGTCAGCCACTGGACTCTTGTCTTCTTCTGTATGAAGAGCAAAAAGCCATTGCTGCTGCTTGTAAGACTTCACTGAGCACTGTGGTAAGAATTCACTTTTGAATTCCTAAGTTTGTAATGGGATGTTGTCCTTCTTCAGCATCTATGACATTAGACTGACCGTAGCTGTGACTGATTCTCTACTACCATGACTAGAATTTGACTTTATAAATGTATATGCACATACCTATAGAGTTTGAATTGGATGAGTGTGAGGTTGTTTAAAATCATGCCTAGTAAAGCACTTTGAAAGGAATTGTTGAATAGGGGCCTGTGTTGATTCTGGTGGATGGTATTGCTTAAGATTGGTATCTGATGACAAGATTTTTGTTGGTTAGGTTTATGGTTAGGTTTTTTTCTTCTTTGGCCTCATTTTTGTTGAAAGTTCTAGCCCCATGACCAAGCTTTGATGAAGCATCAAAGTATTTCTCTTCCTCTAAACGCATGAGAGAATCTCACATCTTAGTTGAAGGCAGTAAATACAGCTTTTCCTCTATGCCTGCTATTTCTATCTCAAGAGGTAATGGGTATTTCCAGTAGTGGATTTTTTTATGGACTTGTAACTTTTTTTTTCCTCATAATAGAGGAAATACAATGTCCCCACTTTAGAGGGTCTCCTTCAAAAGGCAGCTTTTGAAAACAGCCATATTCACTTCTTTCCTGCAGACAGTGCAAAGAACAAGTACTTCTACGGATCTTTGAAATTTGTACTGCCGCAGATTTCTCTCCCTTTCTCCAAAATTTTTGGGCCATATTGCGAGACACCAAGGTGTGGTGACTTGAAGTCTTTTTTTCTTTTCACTCCTCTATTTTATGAGAGCATAGAATCATTTGAGTTGGAAGGGGCCCTTAAAGTTCATCTAATCCAACTCCCCTGCAATTAACAGGGAAGAACAAAATCTACTTCCTCTCTATAAGCTGTTGCTGCTACCTTCCCATGTGTTGAAGAGGTGTGATCCTTTCACAGCAAGGTATCTTTATTAGATGGGCTTTGTAACCATTGCCAGCATCTATGCCCAGTGTTGTATCCACTGTCTTGAGCTCATATATGTGGCTTGGGGAGATTGTGACACTACTGCTTTACCAAAAAAAAAAAAGAGTGTTGTTCTGAACTGTGAGCCAGGCATCTCCTAGAAATAGAACTGAGGCTTGCTGTGGAGCTAGAAATAAGCACCTCTAATAACAAAGACTGATAGTGTTAAATTATGCATGTTTATGGTATATGAGCTCTTTTGGACTGATGTCTCACAATCTAGTCCTCATTTGTAGTCTAATAGTGGCTGCAGCCTGTTTTGCAACTTGAGTATATATTAACCCAAATAAAACAGAGTAGCATGGAAGTTCTTATATCCAGATGTTGAATTATGTCAAGCCTTTGTCTTGAAAGCTTGCACTTCCAGAGACTTCTTTCATAAAGGGAGTCTGTTTAAATGCCATGAGCATTTTCTTCAAACCAGCATGTGAGAAAGGAATAGGTATGTATAAAGCAGTAGTGGTTAGTGGTGCGTGTTAACTTGCAGGATCAGATGCTAAAGTTCACTGATCCTGTGATTAGATGTTTTCCAGTCTGCCAGCAGACCATCAACACTGCCTGTCTAAGCTCTAGCTCTTTTGCAAGCATTTGGCAGAAGAGTGGGGATAAGAACCTTTCCAGGTCTGGCACAATTCAGTAACATAAAGAGCCATGAATCCTGCTGCAAAAAAGTGATGAATAAAACCACATTTTGTAATACTTGAGCCACACTTTTACCTTCAATGATAGTAAGCTGGCTGGGGTGGGAGAAATGAATTGATTGCTTTCCCTAGTTATTCACAAGTTTCTCAATCACCCAACTGCTTACTGAGCTGCCTCGTGGTTGAAGTGTTTGTGTGCTATATCCCTGTATTTGCACGTTCAACATTAATTTGGTGGTAAGAGGAACTTATGAGTTTGGTCTCCTTCTCAAGGGTGGAGAGAAATCTATGTATGTTCCTGTTTGGAGCCTTTTTCTAAATTGTATACAGGATCTTTTGGTGTTTGTCCTGTACAGCCCTTTCACCCCTGGTGTCTCTGCAAGAATATATCCTGTGGACTGAAGTATTTTCTGACTGCTAAGCTTACAGAAATGCAGACAATCACTAAGAGTGATTTTTCTGCTGCTTTCATGAAGGTGGGCTGTGAGGGCAGGGCAGAGGGTAGAAGAGGTAATGCAGGAAGAACAGGGTCAGATGGCCCTCAGTTGCTTTTGCTCAATACTTCTGCTGCATGGCTCTCTTTATCCTGCCTATACAATTCAGCTTCACTTTGTTTGGCAGCTTTCTCCTCCTACCACCATAAAAGGGGGTGAGTATCGTTTTCCTAATAAGAGACCATTTCCTGATAGTGTTTTGTTTGTTTTTTTATTTGCAGGATCTGCAGCTTTGAAGAAGATTCCAGTCACGTGACCCACTGTACTCTTTCTCCCAAAGAAAGTCCACTGTGTCTTTGCCTAAGAAAATGGAGAAGCTGATATCAGAGAAACCTGTTCCAGTATCTAAGGTACACTTTGGTCTTTGGGGGTGACTATTTGCCTATCTTTCTCACCAGAATTTAGGGAAGCTCTGTCTGCTTTCAGAGGGATTTGTAGTTTTTGGGGGTTTGGAATTCTTTTGAGGCAGATGCTATTGAAACCAGTGGCCTTTGTGCAAGAGTTGTCTAGATCACAAGTAGCTGTGGAGTCTTTTGGCACCGCTTTCCGATTAGCCATGGAGTAGTCTTCCTCTGTTTCTCTCTGGGGGCTAGCTTTTTGTGTAGGAAATGTCTCCCACAAGATCACGCTGCTCTCTTGAAAATCAGCACAATGGTAATTTCTGTTTGGGTAGGCTGCCCTCAGAAAAACTGCATGCTGAAGCACTGGAGAAAAAAGATCAGTTGATAAAGAGGCAGAACCAAGAATAAGGACTCCCTATGAGTAACACAACTTTTAGCTATTGTTGGGGTTGGCGGTTGCAGGGCAATTACATGAATGAGGGGTTGCCTGTGCTGCAGAACTTGCTCAAGTTTGATAGTCTTAAGAGATACTCTAGCCTCATTACATCACAACAAATGAATCACAGAAGACTCTAATCCTTTTCTCTTGGAGGATGAAATGCATTCCCTTTCTTCCCAGGCCAAGCCAGATACAAACTCGTGCCCTTATGCTTCTGGCAAATACTTCCTTCCTGGTGGGACAGACAATGAAGACTGTAAGACTAACGATAAGGAAAGGAAGTGGATCCGTCCTGATACACCCAGCAAATGCACGTGGAAGCTTGGGAAACCCATCTCTGCCTCCCCCCATCATCATATGTCTCTGTAAGTGTTACTTTTCTTTGGTTGCTAGTTTTCAACACAAGACTTATCCTGGTCACCACAGTGCTATATGAGTTTAACAAAAGGTGACTGATTTAAACTGATGCTGCTGCATGTAGATATATGCTGGTGCTTCTTAAGTTCAATGCATAAACAAAACTGAGAATGCAGATTAAGCATGCAAGGGGCCTTGCACCAAAGAAGTTGTGTGATCTGAAACTGCATGCACTGGAATTAGATTACATGAAGTAACCTGGCAAGCAGTTCTCTGACGATGTACAATTGCGCTGCAATTGCTTGTAAAACAGCTGACTGTGAGCAGTGCTGCACTACTTGTGCCAGGGAGAAGTTCAGAGCACATAGTTCTTGCTTCAGTACTTGGCTTGATGTATGATTAATCCTAGAGTTCTGGATTGGGCACATGTCTTACAAATTGATATATAATAGTTACTTTGGTTTAAGAGGATGTTCAAGTCTGCTAGAAAAGGGAGAAAGCTGGGTGTAATGAAACATCAGAAACACTGTGTTGCTACTCTGTGAACTGCTTTCTGACTTTGTGTCTGTGTGCCAGGCCAGACCCTCCAAACATTCTGCCCAACATCTTGAATAAAGTTGGCAACACACCGTTGGTGCGGATCAACAAGATTGGGAAGCACTTTGGGCTGAAGTGTGAACTCTGTGAGTACGACTGCAGACAGGAGAAAGGAATGAGAAACACTGTTATGGAAACACAGGCAGTTCTGCTTTGTAGTGTTGTGCAACTCAGACATAAGAGGAATGCAGGGGCTCTTTAGAAAACTGACTTAAAATTTCTTTAATTCAGCAGATTTTCAGGTTTTTAAGTTTCGATAATCTAAAATGCCATCCAATTTGCATTTTATTACAAGGATTCTCCCTGCGATTTTTCTGCTTTGGTTGAGAATGATTTGTATGTACTGTATGAAGCTTTTAACTGTTTCTAATACCTATAGTTCTCACTAGTGCACAAAGTGCAGGATCTGCAAGCTGTCACTAAAGATCAAAGAAAATGATAAAAGGATTGAAAGTGCCTCTTGAAACATTTAAACTGGAGGTATCTTGAGCCAGAACACACTGGTGATGTGAATAGAATAGAACTCTTCATGTGGAGGGAATCCCCATCTCTGCTTCTGTATATGGAGTGGTGAACTGTGCCAGATATGTTAATAGTTGTGCTCTCAGATGTATTAGGGTCAGCAGCAAGGTGCTGTTTAAGAACACTGCTTGGTTTCTTTGTTTCCAGTGGCAAAATGCGAGTACTTCAATGCTGGGGGCAGTGTGAAAGACCGCATCAGCCTGAGGATGGTAGAGGATGCTGAGAGAGCTGGGATTTTGAAGCCTGGGGACACGATCATAGAGCCAACCTCTGGAAACACAGGTAGGGGATGTAGAGGTCCTAGCAAAGAGTGGGAAAGATATTTTTGTGGCTTTCCTGGAGAAGGCAGACGTGAGACCAGAGATGGAGGCTGCCTGTGCAGAGGAGTTTTTATGTAAAACAAACAAAATAAAAACCAGAAAAAAAAACAACAATTCTGCAGTGTGCTATGCTGACCAGAACAGCCAGCAAGGAAGTCTACATTTGCAGGGGCTCTTAGCTTTATTTTATTTTTTTATTTTTAAAGAAAAGTGTTAGGCCAGATTCACTAGGGTCTCTAAGTTCTATTCTGGAGTTCAATTGAAACTGTTGGAAATCAAGCCCCAAAAGACTGGTCTGATCTTCTGTTTGGAAAGTCACACAGTCCTTGGCCATGCAGTCTGTTAGATGAGGTTGGCCTGGCCTGAGAATTGGCCTTTCCCTTAGTGGTGCAGTTGAGCTGGGAGACAAGCAGCATCCCTACTGCTCTGTTTGTTGACACAGCCCTTGTGCTCCTAGATCTTCAACGGGTTTCCTTTGGACCAGCATCTCCTTGGAGGGCTGGTGGAAGGAGAAGTCTCACCAGTCAGGGGCTAGGAAAGAGCATCTGATGACCTGAGTAGGCTGGAGTTCAGTGGGCTGCTGCATCAAACCTGCTGTTCCTTTGTCAAGCTGTTCTCCTAATGGAGAGTAAATGTAGGAATGCTCTGCCCTGAGCTAGTGAGTTGTAAACACAGTGTCCTCCAAGGGAGTCTGTGAGACGTGCTACAAACTGCTCCCCTACCTGATATGCTCTGGACAGGTGTCACTGGATGTCTTGACCTGTTTTTAAGCTCTTTTCTGCGCTTCACTACTTCTTGCTGATACACACAAGTTAGCTAGGTCAGACAGACTTTTCTTCTGTTATTTTCTTCCAGTCCTTGTTAATGGAGTCACTGAGATGACTGAGCTGGTGCATGAAAACGTATGAATACATTCTACAAAAAACTGGAAAGTTGTATCTGTTGCCAGTTGCTCAGCAAGTGCTCTGTAGGGCTACAGTACAACTGAAGCCCTTAGGAATGAGTCCATACTTGCTGTCTGATATACTTGCTGTCATATACTGTGTTCTTCCAGTATAAGGTCATACTATGACATCTTACTTCAGTGTTGCACCTGATAAGTAGTCTCATTTGTGTGGATCCTGAGAAGTAAAAAGAAAGCAGATGCAAGGGAGATATAAGGCAATTACTTCAAAAGCTGTATTGATGCACTGAAAAGCAAAGGCCAGGGAGGAGAATGAAGTGAGGAAATTACCCTGGCCTCAAACCACTGTTCTGAGTGTCTAATGTGTCAGATATCTTTCTCCACTGCATCTTGCTTTTTCCTCAGCAAGAGCTTTATTTTGATGTTTGATGGACTTCCAGGTCAGTACCAGAAAGTGCAAAGTACTAGTTTAGGTCTTAGAATGCTTTCTTCATCATAGACTGTAGGGAAGGATGCTGCATGGTTTGTCTTCAAGCTTTGGCACTATTAGGTTCAGTACTGTCTTGCTTTACTTAGTTCTAGTACCTGTATTTATCTAAAATGCACTGGAAGAGGATTTGTTTCCACCTCCTTTTAAAAATTAAGGAGAATTTAAAGGTATTTGAATTACCTGAGATTTTTTTTTAATATGGATTTTTCACCCCTATGCAATCCCGAACCAAGCAGAAACAGAGGCAGCTTTGGACTCTGTAGAGTATGTAATGGGCATATGTTGATACTGTGCCTGGTAACCAAAACAGCAGGGGAGGTGCCACACAGCCCTGCCTCAGATCGCTGCCTTGGTCCATTTCTTCATTTTGTAGTGAAGCATTATGATAACAAGTGTAAGCATCTCAATGGGGAAGGTATTTCCGAGCTTAACTGCTCAAGTAGGCAGAAATCAGATCTGATGAAAAGGCAGAGATCAGACTGGAAGTACAGACTTTCAAACTAGAAATGAGGTGTCTCTAACAGTCTAGGTGTTTCATTGTTGTAACAAGTTGATATAATACTTTACAGCCACTATCACACAAAGAATCTAAATTTTCTTGTTTTAGAAAGGAGTTAGTTTAGGAACATTGCAAACTGGGGACTTAATGCTGAGTGAGTAATGCAGAATAGTAGGGAATTTAATATTCTTAACATCAAAAAGATTGCTCCACATCCTCCTTAGCTTAAAATTCATTCTTTTCATGAGGTTCTTCTGGAAAAATGTTGAGATGGCAAACAGGCAAGAGGAAGGTGAAATGCAGACCACTGGCTTTTTCATGTGCTCATATTGATAAATACATACATAAAAATATACATTTCCCCCACCCTCAGCTGAACTTTCTCTGGGCTGCGTTCTTCAAAGAAACAGTGTCTGTAAGTCCTTCTCTTTTCAGAAGCCAGAAACTTTATTACTCTCCTCTAAAGACCTTGTACTCAAGTCTCTTTGAGAATCTGATTTAAAACATGCCAAAGCTGGCCTTGTGGGTTTTGGTTTTTGTTTCTTCTCACTTAGTGCTCTTCATGTCTCTGCTTGCTTCCAGGAATTGGGCTGGCCTTGGCTGCAGCAGTGAAGGGTTACCGCTGTATCATTGTGATGCCAGAGAAAATGAGTATGGAGAAGGTCAGATGTGCTTTTATTTTTTGAGTGTTTAAAAAGTAAGTTTGCTTGCACTCGTGGAGTTCTTCATGCAAATGAGTCCTGTGGTTTTAGCAGTGATGTAGGCTCTTGGGCTCTAAATTGCTGACCAGACAGACTTCTGCTGAAGTGCCAAGAGAGATCCTGGCTGGACAGCCATGGACAGAATTGTGTTTAGGACCTGTCCCTGCAACATTGTCAGTTGGAGATCTGTCATCACAGGTATCTAGGGAACTTGAGATCTACACTGCAGATTAAAGTGTCCCTGGGTTAGCTGTCCCCCAATGAGCAAAGGAGGACAAGGGAAGGCAATGGCTGAAGCTTCAAATGTTCTTTGGCTCTGCGCTAGGCTGAGCCTTGGGTGAGCCTGCTTGGCTTTTTGAGTTAACACACTGAGAGATGCTGGCAAGGATCTGAATTGTGTCACCACAACTCAGGAAGGAGAATGCCCACTTCCGTTGGGAGTGAAAAAGCAGGAAACATCTAGCTCTAGAGCAAGACTTTTTCAGGCTTCCACCTAGAGTGATGCTGTATCTGAAGACAAGAGAGTGGAGAAGAGGTCTGGTGCCTCACAATTGAAGAAGCTAGTAAGCGTCAGGAAAACCACTTATGTCAGTGACACAACTGAGAGCAGCCATGAACAGCATCCCCTGAAGGGATGCCCATTACCAGCCCTGGAAGGAAAGATAATGCGTGGCCACTTCCATGGTCCACAAAGCATCAAATGCTTCCCTTCTGAAGATAGTCCTTGCTCTGCCTGTCTTGCCCTCATAGTATTTGAGCAGTATGGAGCAATAGGGCCACGGAGAGTCTCCTTTGATGCCTGTGTCTGAAGAAGGTAAATATATATTGCTTGCATTTAGATTTAAAAAAACAAAGAGGGCTATAGCACTGTTAGAGATCAGAGCATGTGTGACCAGCACAAAACAAGACAGAATTTTGCCTAAATGAGATTCCTCATTATGGAGTAATAGTACCTACAGACTCAAACACCCAGAATGGCAGCAGGAATTTGAAACTGAGCTCTTATGTAAAGCTTCTGGTTTTTCTGACAGTCTCTGTTTGCTACAGGTGGATGTCCTGAGAGCTCTGGGTGCTGAGATTGTGAGGACCCCAACTACTGCCAGATTTGATTCTCCTGAATCTCATGTGGGTGTAGCATGGAGACTGAAGAATGAAATCCCCAATGCACATATCTTAGACCAGGTAAGAATAAAGTGTCAGAGATGTAGGTGTATCACAGCAAGAGGTATCACTATGTTTGTCCTTATGTCCGTGTCTGGAAGTTCCTACAGTGTATGGCTGTCTGTGAGGGGGGAAAAATGACCCACCGAGTGGTCACTGTGCTGTAGGGTAGTGAGCTTTTATATTCACTAGATGGCAGCAGTAAGCCTATGTTTGGAGAAGCTAGAAAAGAAAACTGTGGATTTCTCTACTGAGTTAATAGTGCCTTGTGGAAGAATTGGTACAAGGGTCAGCTTTTTAAAAGAAACTGTCCCACAGCCAAGTCTGATTTTGGTGTTGGAGATTTGCTGGTAACTCAAAAATACCCTTATGGCAGATCATCTAGGGAGGATGTACCTCTCTGCAGGCATTCTGCCTAGGTCCAGGTAATAGATAAAGAAACAGCCTGGAAAGTGTGTGTAGCAGTTGTGGGGCTTGAAGAATACTTGTCATGTTCTTGAAATGTCTGATGGTGTAGGTGTTTTTTCTGGTCTACTTAATGGCCATTTTGTCTATCAATACAGTACCGTAATGCCAGCAATCCCCTGACACACTATGATACTACAGCTGAAGAGATCCTGCAACAGTGTGAAGGTAAGACTGCTCTGCTGCTGGCCTCTTCTTTAATGAGCCTTTCATATTCTTTGTTGTTATGTTCTTGGAAGATGGGACCTGAGATGGTTAATTCTGTACGTGTTCTGTGTGTCATTAGAGAACTGCTTTACTCCATTTCTCTTACTAATAAACTGTTTTCCATTAAAGATGGATGCTCTGTTTTTAAGGTTCTCCAGGTGGAGAAAATAGTGATACTTAAATCGTGTATGGGGGGGGGAGGAACAACCAAAAACCTGTACCTAGAGTAGCAAGAAAGGATTGTTTCTTTTTACCTTGCAACACAGAATTAGGTATTTTTACATTCTCAAACTAAATGCTCCATCACACTGAAAACTCATTAAAACAGAAGACCCTGGGAGGACAAATTGTTCTACGTTGCAGCTGTCACCAGTAAGACCAGTTTTCTCTTTTGGGGTCATTTCCATTTAGCTCTAGGCAGCCTAGCTGGAGTACCAGAAATGACTGGGGTGTGGCAGCAGAGAGCTTCAGCTGGGCTAACATCCTGGTAAGGAGCCCAAGAGCTATTGGAGGCATTCAGTGTGATTCTGCAAGAAAAGACCATATAGGAGGCTACTGACCTGCCCTGTAAAACAGTACGGTTAAGCTTCTTTGATGGGACCCTGACCACTGGAATAAGAAATTTGGTTATTATGTTTCTTCTGTTGAAAGTGAGGACTGTGTGAAGAGTTCTTTTCCATCCCTCCCAAAAAACCCATCCTTCTAATTGTTCAGAGGACATGGTTTGTCTTTCTGTGACAAATGTTAAGAAATTTCTAAGTGAGTGAATTTTAACAAACTGCTATTCCACAAACCTGGAGTTTGGATGAGTTCCTTACTCTCCTGTTTCTACTTATAACCTTATAGATCAAGAGCGGCTCAGTTGTTGTTACTGAGTTTAAAACAGTCTTGTTCTGAACTGAACCTGCTCAGTGCAGTGTTGCACTGTTGACTTGAAGGCATTTGGCTTTGTATACAAACTGACCTTTTAAAATGTGCTTTGCTCACAAAATTGTCAAGTGTGTGCACCAAGAAAACAGATGACTGACAGAAGAATGAACTGTCATACCTGATAGCGCTGCTGGGCACTTGTGACCAAAGCAATATATGAAATAAGAGAGTAGTAGTGTCAAGCTCTCTCAGTGAACATCTATCCTTTGCTCTTGCCACTCATTCTGTAAATTCACTTACAAAATGTGCTACTCATTCTAAGTTCAATAATGAATTATTCTTTATCAACAAATACAGCAACAGGAAAAGTATAGGTATCATCAACTCAATGGACCTCCTCTTAGCTCTGCCTGAAGCCTGAGAAATTGTTGCCTTGCTGGGCTACTGAAGGACATTTCAAAGCCATTTTTTTAAGTGAATGGGGATGAAGCAAGATGATCTCATAACACAGTTCTTAGGAAGAAAAAAGCCTTATCTTGCCCCTTTGCTGCTTTCTGTGATTTTGTTATACCAAGTCTACACTTAACTGTGAGTTTTTAATCCATCATCCTTGGGAAATGTCACAACTGCCTTTTCTTTCTCACCTTCAATCAGGAAAAATAGACATGTTTGTGGCTACAGCTGGTACAGGAGGTACCATCACTGGTGTCTCCAGAAAGCTGAAGGAGAAGTGTCCAGGTTGCAAAGTAAGTGGCAAGCCTAAAGTATGTCTATAGCTTCAAACTGCTCTGCTTCTTGGTGTATCCCATTGCTTGTAAGCCTCTCCTGGGTCTCTAAGAGAAGCTCTTGGAGTTCTTCAGTTGAAAGTAGCTCTGAGCAGTGAAGAAATGTTTTTAGACACTGGCTGAAATCATTATGTTCTGGTCTTGCTATTGACTGGAGTTCAGGTTTGGCTCAGCAGGTGAAAACTGGCCCTCAGGTTCTTTCATGGGATGTTTGCTGGTGTTCACAGCAGCTTGTGGCTTCTTCCTGACCATGGCTTGGCTTCTGACACTTTCTGGAGTGCCTGAGGCTTTTGCCAAGTGAGTCTTTCTCTGCACGAACCAATGTGGGTATGTGTACTAGTGTGCAGTTCTGGATTTCCTCCCAGAAGCTGGTATCCAGATTCAGTCATTAATATTTTCCCATATAGTCGGGGGAGGGGAATAAAAAAAATAAAGCTTGTATTTCATGCCAAACATAGGCTCATATTGACTGCAATGATGCCTGATACATGAATGAAGACAATTTTGTCTCTGAAACCCTTTCCTATGGCTAAACAAAGCAAAACCCTTGTAGAACAAGTAGTGCCTCTCACTTAATGTCCACAGCCTGAGGAGACAAGATGGGTTGCCCAGTGGTAAGAATCACAGTATCATTAAGATCTCTAAGATCACCTATTCCAACCATTGACCCATCCCCACCATCCCACTGCCCATGTCCCTCAGTGCCATGTTTCCACATTTCTTGAACACCTCCAGGGATGGTGACTCCACCACCTTCCTGGGCAGCCTGTGCCAGTGCCATACCATTATTCCTGAGAATAAATTTTTCCTAATATCCAACCTAAAGCAGCAAAGCATTCTGCTTGGAGGGGAGATGGGAGTTGCCAGGCAGAGATGAGCAGCAGACTAGTCTGCTGTTAGCTGGCTGCATGTGGAGCCAGTGATACCAACAGCTGTAATAAAGCTGAGTGCTTGCTTGTAGGTAGCTGTGTTCTTGAACACATTGTGTCATGGTAGCAAAGTGAAAACTGCTTTTCCAGATCATAGGTGTTGATCCTGAAGGCTCCATCCTTGCTCAACCCGATGAACTGAACAAGACCGACAAGACAATGTATGAAGTGGAAGGAATTGGATACGATTTTGTTCCCACAGTGTTGGATAGATCTGTAAGTCATTCTTCTTGATTTCCTGACCTCTGCCATCTGTTGGTTGTGAGAGAAGAAGAAACTTGGGAAAGCATTTATTTGAGCTGAAGGGGGAGAGGGGGCAGGCAGAATGATTCCTATTCTTTGTCATCAGGAAAAGCTTTCTCAGATGGCTTTTGTACAGTGTGCATTTGTCTTAAAATGCCAGGAGAAATGCTGTGAAACAGATAACAATTTTGTACAACATCATAATTCCTTTTAAAAAAAATAATAAAAATAGGATAAAATCCAACCCTCTCTCTCAAAAGCGGTATGACTATGTCGTCCAGTCCTGAGCAGAAGCTGTGTCCCTGGGAAGCCCTCCAAGGGGGAGGAAATAAGTTGATACTCTCTGACTGTCTTGTAACAGATTTCAATAAAGAGATTGCAGTGCTAATGTAGTCATCTTCCCTTGGCAAAAAAAAAAAATTCTACTTCCCATCTGTGGGATGGAATCCTAAGCATGTGGTGCTCAGTATGACAGCCTTTGGCTCAAAGAGTATGGGGTTGAATTTATAGTGTTGTTCTGTACTCCCCCCCCCCCCTTACATATCCCTCCTCATTTAAAGAGACCCTTGTTTCTGTCTTCCTCCCCCCTTCCAGCTGGTGGACCAGTGGTACAAGAGCAATGATGAGGAGTCATTTGCTTTAGCACGCATGCTGATCCGAGAGGAAGGAATCCTGTGTGGTAAGAGCAGGCATGAATCTTTTGGGTATCTCTGAGTAATACATGGGAGGCTAAAGCCTTGTGTGGTTCACAGAGACCTCCTAATGCTTCAGAAGCTGTCTTCCTCACCTTGGGCTCTTCTGCTGACTCTCCTCTCTCTCGTTCTTCTTATTGCACATATATTCTGACAGTTTTGCCTCTGCTATGCATTTTGCCAGGTGGCAGCTCAGGCAGCGCGATGTCTGTAGCTGTGAAGGCAGCCAAAGAGCTGAAGGAGGGTCAGCGCTGTGTTGTTATCTTCCCTGACTCTATCAGGAACTACATGTAAGAACCTGCTCGTTGTTTCTGTGGGGAAAGGATGAGACAGTCCCTCAGACCTTCTTACAGCAGGGGCAAATTGAACGCATATCCCTTGTAGAGCCAAGTTGCTGAAGCAAGGAATGTGCTTGGGGCACAACTGTGTATCCAGACAAGGTCTGGCATGGAGCCTTATGAAAGCAGAGCTCCTCCTGGTGTCTCATTTGAGTATATAGCCATAAACTGGTTAGTTAAGGTCTTCATGGAAAAGATTTGCTCTCAGTCAAATTTATTTGAGGCCATTTGGTGTTACTCTGTTCCCAGAAGGATCTCTTAAAAGCTGTTGACCACTCTTTCTGCCTGTGTCCACAGCGGTACACAGCACTACTGTGGCAGTAGCCAGTGCTGGGGAGAGTTGACAGGTGGCAACGTGAGGGCTTTGAGAAGAAATTTCATACCCACTACATTGAAATGTATTCCAAAGTGTGCTCTCTTTATTTCTGTTACCTGACTGCTATTGCATCCAACACAATAGCACTGTATTGTGCAGTCATCTACTGTGACAGCCAGACTACAGGCTACAGAAAGACCTGCACTGAGTACATGTTGAATTGGGACTAATGTAGTTGAAGCTTTGTTTCAATAGGATTCATTTTTCTTTCTATGAATATTTCATCAGTATGTGCCTGGCTGGTAAGCTTGGATGGCAAATAGTCTATTTTCAATTATGATTTTATTGTTAGTGATAGTGAGCTGTAAACAGTCACTGTGTGTTAGTATTGCTGTTAGATATTCAGCCTGCTAATGAGCTTTTTATTGCCTGATAATTTCCAGGTCCAAGTTCTTGAGTGACAAATGGATGATTCAGAAAGGGTTCATGACAGAAGAAGACCTTGTCAAAAAACCTTGGTAAGAACGTCAGATCCCTTTGGATTCTTATGAAACTGTTTAGCAACCCTCTTTATGGCAGTTGCTAATTTAAAGCTCACTGCAGTTTGTACTACTTCCTTTGTGTTTTAGTTAATCTTTCATGCTGTGATGTTGGTGCATAACTCTGGCTATTGCATACTGTGACTATTTATTAAGTCTGCCTGAATTATTTAATGTCTTTCTGGCAACAGAAGAAAATTTGATATTTGATAACTTTTGAATGAAAGGGGCTATGTCTGAAGTGAATGAGTAGTATCCAGAGAACCCTACCAACAGCAGAGTTCTTGATGGCAAAGCATTACAAGTCTGTAACTGAGGGAAGATCTTCTATAGTTGCTACCTGTAGTACCTGTAAATGTAACCCTTTCAGCAGGAGCCTGGAATTTTCTTTGTAAGATATAACTACTAGGCTCCCACATTTGTTATTTTTCACTAATCATCTGTAATCTAGAGAATTAAATAAAACAGAAGTGTCTCAGTCTTAAACTTTCTCACACCTGAATGAATTTCTGATGCTGATGAGATAACTGTAAAGCCTTGAAGCCTTTACTGGCTCTGGCATAGACTAGACTCTTCCTTGCAGGTTTTTGTCATTCCTGTAGTGGCAAATGCCACGGTAGGTGAGCAACTGGTTTTCTTCTCACCCTAAGGCTTGAATTGGTTTGGTTTTTATTTTGTCCCAGGTGGTGGAATGTCAGTGTTCAGGAGTTAAGCCTCTCGGCTCCCCTGACTGTGCTTCCAACTGTTACCTGTGCAAAGACTGTTGAAATTCTTCGAGAGAAGGGGTTCGACCAGGTACCAGTTGTTGATGAATCTGGGTATGTCCATATATATATATCACTACTCATCCATACATATCACTTCTCTCAACAGGTGCCAAGGCTTGTCTTCAGATGTTGAATAGAAGTACAATATGTTCTTCCATTATAATAATGTTCTTATAAGTAGCCTTAAATGTTGCCACACCAGTGGTGGCATGTTGTCATGCTGTGACAGTCCTGCCTTTATGTTATAAGCTTCTAGTGGTTTTTATGGTATGACACTCTGTGTATCTCTGCAGCTTGGCTTCCTTGTTTTTTATGACAGCTGTTGAACTTAATCAAAACCGAATTTCACGTGTAAAACAAACAATGCCCAACTTACCCATCTTCCCCACAGCTTCCACCAATTTTTTCAGGGCACTGTATTACAATGTAATGAGGAGCTGACTCCCCTATAAGCCAGAGTGTCCCAAGCAAGTTGGTATGCTGTAGGTACCCTGTGCATCTGCTGTAAGGCAGGCTGAATAATGAGCAGAGCTGCCCAGTTACATTCCAGGCACGGTGCTAACACAAAGGATTCCTTTTTACATTCCTTGTAGTATGCTTGTAGGGTGAAGGAGAGCGAGCAAAATTGAGGACAGTATGACCTTGGCCTTGTCATACCTTTCAAAAGGAGAATTGAGGTCATAAAACAGTTGTATCTGCTTTTCAAAAGCTCTCCAACTGAAAAAGCTGGAGGTCCTCTTTTGAGCTAGATTCTCAGAAGGGCCGGCCACCTACTGCATTCTGTGTGTTTCTAGCACTTCTGAGAACTGAACTTCAGGTTTCACCTGCAGAAACACAGCATTGCCTCTGCAGGCTGAGAGTGGGTGTTTATATCTCTAGGAACACTAAAGGCACTTGTACTGTTAGCTATATCTTATTTCTCTTATTTTCCAGGGTGATTTTGGGCATGGTTACTCTAGGTAACATGCTTTCTTCACTGCTTGCTGGAAAAGTTCAGCCTTCAGATGAAGTCAGCAAAGTTATCTACAAGCAGTTCAAGCAGGTAAGCAACAATTCCACATTCACTGATATAAAGTACAACTGCAGGTTTTTTAACACTACAGATTGGGTAAGGTTTACCCAGGACCTTACAGAACAGCTGGTTTTGAGTGCAGACATGGACCTGTGTTCAATTCTGACCTAGTTCACTTAGTAGCTCCTAGATTTGTGTTGTGGTCCTATGTTGGGCTTTTCTATTAATTCAGTAGGCTTTCTTCTCCCGTGCATGTCCTTTGTTCCCTCCCAAAACCCAGCATTTATCTGGGCAATGGACTCTCCAACAGAAAAGACAGCAAGATATTGAAACAGCTCTTACTAAATAATTTCTGTATCAGCTGAAAAGGGAACTGCCGCCTTTATCAGGTGTCTTCCTAGGACAGGGATGGATGGCTGGATAGTGAAAGCTGTTGGTGTCAAAATGTATGAATTTCACTGGTTTCACTTGCCCATGCAATATAGTGTGGCAGGAGATCATAATTTCCCAGATATGATTGCTCTTCTAGAATGCACGAGTATTGTTGCTGTTGCTTTGCTTCACTTACAAGAGAAATATTTTCCTAACATAGAATGCTTAACTCAGCTTTCACCAGGTTTTCAGTTTCAGCAGTCTCACAGAATTCAGGAAGCATGTGTAATGCTGCCGTTCAGTCTACAAACTACAGAATCCATGAAGTTGAGAGGAAATGCTAGCTTTATAGACCAAATGTAAATGTATTTTTTCCTTCCTAGGCAGATAATCAAGAATCAGGTGGAAATGTGGTGCGTAACAAAACTATTTGGTCAATGTTCTCCCTCACTTGGACACCTTAAGAGTTTCTGGGGCTGCTGTTGTGCACTTGCTTGTGTACCTACAGTGGTGTTAGCTGTAGTGGCCAATTCTCTGCACTTCTGAGGTTGTGGCTTTTTTCCATGGACAGCTTGAACTCTCTCATGCTTCTTCAGTATAAACCAGTTTAACCTTTTATTTTCAGCTTTGTTGTCTCTTGGTGGAGGATGGAAGGGAAGCGACACTAGAGCAGTGGTATTGCTAACATACTAACTAAAAGCATCATTCTTCATTTATTTTCCATTTGAATTGATGGTTTGATAGAGAAACGTGGTTAAATGCACATAACCTCAGAAGTATTGTGAATTTTGCTTTTCTTACTGCTTTGATCAAGTTTATTTGGCTTGTTCACTGGTGAAATTGGGAGAACAGATCATCTGTGTCACTGAAATGATATACTGCAGCCAGGATCTGTACCACAGAATGCATCAGTAAGAAGTCCCCTTAACCTGTGAATGCCAAGGCAAAACTGTCTTTTAGCAGCATGGGAAACTGACACTTTCCTCTATACCTAGTAGTTGTTAGCTTGTTTCTTGGTGTGACTTTGGTCAATGTCCTAAACCATTTAATTGTTAGCATCCTAAGTGCATGAGAGCCTCCTTTTAATTTATTTGTAGGGTCATGAATGATGCCATGTTACTTGCTCAGACAAGCAGTCCTAGTCATGTGTAGCTTGGTGGCATGCATATAGGCTAATGCTGTAAGGACTTAAAAGATTTAAAAATAAAAACTAAAATGTTGGGAAACGCATGGGCAAAATATATTTAGGGAGCTTGAGTGAGCAGCAGTGAGGCAGGTGGAAAAAAAGCATTGGAGTTCTGTCAGATTTCCATTAAGACTTCAAAACATGCTTAGGTCTTCGTAGCTGTCCTTGTAGTGCCTATGTGCTGCTTGTCCTGGTCATTTAGCTTACCTGGTCTCTCAAAACATGTTTACTGATAGCACATGATGAGATGGCAAGAGGTTCTATTCTTCAGTGAGCTTTGAACCTAAATTCTAAAGCTAGGCTTTGAAGCCAAATTTGCACAGAACTGCTTGTCAGTGATGGTGACTGATAGCTGACTTGACTTGGTAGTAAATCCAGGTTTCTCACCATCCCTCGCCTTACACATAAGCTTAAGGATTGGTGCTTTTGTATGCACTATTGCCTGCTGGTCCATTAAAGACAGGCAGCAGGGAATCTCAGTATAGAAACCAGAGTTCTGTGCTCCAGTTGAGCCCAACTGCTCATGCTGGCGATGTGTATTCTCCAGTCGCAAGCAGAACTCACTGCAGAATAAAAGCTTTTTTAGTCTGTGGTGCAAGACTTACCTTTATTACAAATTAATTTAATCCCTGAAGTATGCCAGATAGTGGTAGTTGCTGATAGTTGTGAAGCCGCCTGGGTGATAGACTTGCTGCTGCTGCTAAGTACTTTAAAGCAGCATTAAGGAAGAACAGCTTTATGCGTTCTTTCAAAAGTTTCCAGCTGAGTGTTTCAGAAGGAGTGGGTTTTTTTTTTTCTGCAGAGCCAGTGTGGAGTGCTTTCTTGTTTAGTCTTCTCAAAGTTGAACTGCTGCAAATGAATTCTTGATTCTCAGTTTCTTGATTTGCACCTGGGCACAGTGCAGCTGAGCAATGTTCACCCTTGGTTTTGGATCGTTTGGGCTGTTCCCTGATCCTGCTCTCAGATTGTATTCACTTCCACAATGATCATAATCTGATTCATTTGCTCATTCCCAGTCTCGCTAGAGTAAAATCACCAAGCATAATCTTGAGTTTTATGGAATACCTGTTGTTACACATGGAACACTTCTTTATCCTCTCCCTTTTCAGCTGTTCAGTATGTTCATTATGTTTTCAGAATCAGAATGAAAATTTCACATACGGGTTTGTTGTTTGTTTCATTTTCTTGGAAATTAGAGGTTAAAAAAAAAGGAAACTTTCTGATCTTTTAACTCAGCCTTGATTTGTGTTTTACAGTACTTTAGATGTGAGCACTGCTGTACTGTTTTTAACGCTAGATGGAGGTGATTATACGCTACTGAAAATATAAGGGGCTCTTTAATTTAAATTGTGTAACTCTCTCTTCAGATTAACCTGAAAGACAACTTGGGGAAGCTCTCTCATATCCTGGAAACAGACCACTTTGCTCTAGTGGTTCACGAACAGATTCAGTGTGAGTATGATATACTGCACCTTGAAAGATGCCATCTTTATAAGAGTGGTAACAAGAAGCAAATACAAGCAGTTCTATCACAATGAATGTCACAGGTTGACTACAATTTTTGTTTTTCCTTCTAAAGCAAAATCTTACATTTAATGAAGCATAGTTAAGAGCTTGATGTCAATGCTGACACCGCTTCCTTAAGCCAATGTAATATGTGTAACTTATTCCCCTTCAACAGACACTTCTTTACTCCAAACTGTACTCTTTTCCGTCCTTCTCAAAACTCTTTACACTGCTTTCCTTATGAACTGGAAATGACTGAAAAATCATTGAAGGTAGGCTATAGTGCTGTTATACATAGATGAGAAACTAGACTGAAAACAATAACGTGACTCACCACATCTGTTTGGCTGACAGCTGTGTCAGTTGTTACTGCAAATGAAGAGCAGTCAACACACTTGGGCTTATTCCTATTGATCTCCCTGAAGATGTGCTCTCAGCTCCGTGCTGACTAACATAACCTTGAATCTCACTGGAAGCTTGCAGTGAAACAAAGACTGAATAAATAAGTCTAAGACAATCTAGCTGTCTTAACAAACAGTAGAAGTATGCCAAGCAACTCAGCACAGCCAAAGAAACAAGGAACTCTAGACCACAAATAAAGGGACAGAGGATGTTTCAGATCATTGGGTTCCCAGGTCAAAGGTTTATGGTCGTAATGAAATATCTCCTGAACCTGTGCTCTCAGTGAAGCACTGCTCAGAGTGTTAATAAGGTTTTTGGTGTAAATGCAAGGGTACTGTACTGTAATTTTCTGCTAATCCTTTGATGGGGGTATTTGAGGCAGGTAGTGTTGCACATCCTAGTCCTGTGACCCTTAGGTCAAACAGGATGTTATCAGTTTGTAACCCGTTCAAGCAGAGTGGTAGAAACAAATGTATGAAGAAAGTGAGGCTGTATAACAAAGGACTTGGTTTGAATTTTCATGCTGAAATTAAGGATGATGAACCCCTATCCTTTCCATACTGCTTCAGTTTTTGTAAGGCCTGTGTTAAGGAGCCTTTCTGATATACAGGGGGACATCAGCAATGCCCTGGCTAGGATGGCTTGGGGTTTACCAATGGTGGGACAGTGTGTCTTTGTGTCTCCTAATGGCTGAAATCCCCTTTTTGTTTCTGTGTAGATCACACTGATGGTTCCTCCAGTAAGCGACAAATGGTGTTTGGCATTGTTACGGCCATTGACCTGCTCAACTTTGTGACTGCTCGAGAACGGGAAAGAAAGATCAACTAAAGTCAAGGAGCAGTCGGGAGCCTCTTCAGTAATATTTTGCAATCTCCAACAAAGAATCAGGTTTATTTCTTAGGTTGAATGGTCTGTTAAGGTGTTTGTTTTGAAATTCTGAAAATAAGCAGTTAGCGATCCTGGTGTCAGCTATACAGCTAATGCTTTCTACTCATTGCACAGTTTCTGGGAGTTTGTTTCATAATCAAGTTACATGATATTTCTTAAGACAATTTATTTTTTTACCTATATATGTGTGTGTGTAAAAATACTGCCTAAATTAACTGGTGTGTTCCTTACCTGTTGTGTCCAAAGCCTGGCTTTTCAAATATATTGTCAGATGAATTAAATATGTTGAAAAGAGTTATAAGGCAGAAGTCTAAGAGCTCTGGAAGGCATTTTTTTTAATGTACAGGGTTGTTAAGTTAGACAGTATAGCGTAGAAACGAAAACATGGAATTGGGCTGTGAAGAAGGGAGTAGGTGTTTCCCTTTTGGTGACGTCAGTGTAAAATGGGAGCAGAGATTGAGGGCTGGAGTTAAGGTTTGGTTCAACCAGCTCCTCTGAGACAGAGCTGACTTGGCTGACAAACGAAAAATAGTGATTTGTTCTACAAGGTGCACTAGCTCTCACTGCAAAGATAGACCTTTCTCTTTTTTCCAACTATACCTCAATTAGTAAGCATGGATGGAAAGAAAGAAAGCCTGAGCTTTTTGTCCGAAGGTTGTTTGCCATTCTTTGCCAAGAATGAAAGTTATGATCAGTAAGAGTGACATTTCTTAGCTTTATCTCTTCTTTCTATTCTGCTGGCTTCCCTGTGACAGTGGAATTGAACTGTGTGCCACAAGGAGAGGTGTTCTCTGTCCTCCATCAGAAAGCTCTGTCCCACATCAGTGCTGAGCAAAGCCATAAAGCAGAATCTTTGCACGTGCCTATTGGCTGATGGTGACTTGGAGGAGGCAGGAAACACAAAGGTAGGCAAGAGCTCAAAGCCAAAGTGACACCACAGATGCTGTCAATCTATCTGCAGTGTGACTGGTTGGTTTGTCTGCTAGCTGCTTCTTTTTCTGGGGCTAATAAGAACTTTGTTGTAATAAAGCTTCAGGTAGATATGTTCTTTAATGATGTACCAATGGAAGCTAGGTTAATTCCGCACTTATTCCATTTACTTCCTTAGTCATCAACTCTCCTTTTCGGAATAGGGTTAGTAATGAAGTAATATAACACAGCCTCCCTTGAGAACTCACTTTCATCAAGAATGAGTGATGGAGACTGGTAGACTAAACAAAAAAAATTGGGAATTGGGAGTTGCTGGGTTGCAATCAGGAGAGGAGAGAAAGGAAGCAGAAGTCACCAAAGAGATCTGCTCTCTTACTTAGATGGAAGCAGGTGGCCTTGTAATTTTAATTAACAGGTTGATGTTCTATCCCTAGTGAATTATTCTACAGGCAGAAAATAGTCTAGATCCACTCTTCGTGACTGTTAGTGCCTGGATTCATCTTTTAAAATTGTTTTCATAGAAGGTAGACAGCAAAAGTCATCAGTTTGGTTCACTGGGGAGAGGAAGGACACTCCAGGAATGATTCATCTTTAATACCCATTGTGGAACAGGGCTGAATGGCACCAGAAGATACTGAACTTAAAATATGGTTTAACCATTAAATTCATAGAATCGTAGAATGGTTTGGGTTGGAAGGAACCTTTAAGATCATCCAGTTCCAACCCCCCTGCTATAGGTGGAGACACTTCCCTCTAGACCAGGTTGCTTGAAGCCCCATCTAGCTTCAGTGTGTGACAATCTCTCTGGGCAACCTGTGCCAGTGTCTCACCACCCTGATAGTAAAGAATTTCTTCCTAATATCTAGTCTACCAATACTCCTGTGAGATTTAAGACAACTTTTGCTAAGACTCTGGAACAAACTGCCATACAATCTAAAAATTTGCCATTTCAACAACAATTGGTTTTAGAGGACGGTAGGTTTCTTTTAATTTTTGTTGTTTTGTCTCATGCTTTGTAGCGATTCTGCCAGTGACAGATGTAAGAAGTCATCTTTCAAATGGAATTTTGGAGCTAATTCCCCAAGGGGTCATAAATATATTAGTACAGTTAAGGGCAAGTCTTAGCAATTCTAACAGCTTACTTCTTAGTGTAGGCAGAACCTGTGAATGGTCAGTTGTATGCACACATTAGTATTTCAGCCCAACTTTTAAATTTCTTTCCCAGTTATTTCAAATACTGTTATCAGATGTGTTTCCTGGGAGTACCAAGAGGGACTTGTTTCTTTGGTTCTATTTTCTCTGCATCCTTGGATTTTGTGAAAGAGCCTGTGTACTTCACTGAGTACCGCCAACTGGAATATCTGCTACAGCCATAGCTGTTAATGTTGCTGAATTTTGGCATTACTGTTGCTCTTAAAAACTTACTTTACTAATTTACTTTACTAATCTGATTCTTCTCCCTGTTTTTCCATCTGATCCTGTCTATGGGGAAGAGGGCACTTAGTTTCTTTCTCCTTTTCCTTTTGTGACTGTAAAACTCCACATCCCAGCCTAACAGAACTTGGCAAGACATCTGAGGATGGCAGACAGAGGGCAGTTGCCTCACTTCTCATAAGGGCAGTACAAGAGAGACATAGGATTGCTATGTTCAGGTTGAGGAGACAGATTAATAGGCAGCTTTACCTTTGACACAGTGGAAAATATGAAGATTTTAGCTTTTTATTTTAGTTTATTGTTCATAAATTAACCTCTGCCATGTCCTGAAAACCAGGTAGTGCTTGTACAACAGAAGGGTTGACCAGAGTTGGCAAGGAAGAAGGGCTGTGAGTCAAAAGCAATCCAAACAAATAACCCAAATTAATCTAACTGTGCTGCTCTGTACATGCAGTTTGTTAGGAACTGTTTCGTGCTCTGAACAGACCCAAGGAGATGCTCACTGACTGCTCTTATTCAGAGTAGCAACCCTGTGTGGTCAGTGGAATTGGGGAAATAACTGGAGTTTCTGAATGACTGAAAAAGTTTCCAGAGCTCTCTCCTGTAGCAGGGATGAAGACAGCAAGGGGATTCCTGCAGAATGGAAGTTCCTGTGATGCATAAGTTCAGGTATGCAGTAAAGCATCACACTGATGAAAGTGCTCTTACTACCTTGATCCTAGTGACAAGCTGTAGGGCTATATATTACTGCTTTACTCATCTATCTTTTTTTCAAATATTGTGAGGACCAGGAAAGACATTGCTGTTTGTTTGGTCTTTAATCCAGAGTTTGAGTCTAAAGCTTGAACAGAACTGTTTTTGTTTTTTTTTTTTCTTCTGAAGTGGGTGTCTGTATCTTCTGTTTACTTGTGCTGGTTAAGTACATGCTGACCATCAGCCTGGAAACTATTTTGCACATGGTTATTTATATAAACTGTGCTGTGTTTCTGTGTCACTGTAGGAGAATATCGGTCCTTTTGCTTTTCTTTACTCTGCAAGAATGCTTTTATTTTCTCACATAGAGACTTTTATCCGATAGAAGCTGTACATTTTGCAAGGAGTTATCAAGCAAGAATGTAAGGATCATTTTGAAATTGTAATGACCAATATTATTACTTCCCACTTTTTCCACAAGCTGTGGCTGACTTCAGAACTCCTTGCAGCCAAGTTTCTTTTAAGTGCCTGGACTGATCCCCCTGCCCACCAAGTTGCTAAATGGTTTCTGGAAAGTTCTGTTGTGAGTTTAGCATATCGTGCTCACTGATAGCAGTTGCCTGGTACTGCCTCTGTTGTCCAACAGGCTTTCTAACTGTGTAGCATCAGCACACTACAATGACAAAGGGAAGACTTTTTATGTTTTAAGGAGCTGGGAAAAATTCGTTGCACAAACATTTGCAATACGATGTAAAGAATTCAATAAATGCTATTTGATTGCAGAATGGCTCTGTCTGGTTTGTTTATCAGTGGCAGTTCAAGCTGGGAGTACGTTAGACTGTAGGCTGTCAGAAATTTCTCGGGGCTTACCCTATTACAGAATAGGGAAGGAAATAGGCAGAGGTAGGGCTGAAATGTGACTGAAGTTCCTACTGTAAAAGTTGCCAGTGTGGTCAATTGGATAGGTGTTTGTGATTGAATACAAAGGGTAGGGGCCAGCCTGCCATGCTGTGAGGAAGCAATGAGAAGGAGATTAAGGCTGATTTGCCAAGGTAAGAGATTTATGGATGTAAATGCCAAGCAGGGGAGCTGTACTGTGGAGAAGGAGCTGCTGGCAGGAACCAGGGTGACTGCATGTGTTTCAGAGCTATGTGTACATGCTGCTGCTCAGCTCTGTCCCCTCTTATCCAGTTGCTCAAGGTAAGCAAGAGTAAAAGCATTTCATAGCTGTCAGGCAAGGATGTAAACTTTTCACCCCTTGGTTTGCAGTTCCCATTGCATTGTGGGATCAGCCCTTGCTCAAATGTCTCCAGAACACATTTGGATCATGCCAGCCTGCCTCACTGGCACCTTTTTCCACCACCTGCAGGATGGAGAGGTGCAGGGTGGGTCGCCTCAGCATGTGTCAGGTTCCAGGGTCATGCAGCATGAAGTTGCAGCTACTTCATGAGTTTTTTCAATAGGAACTCCATTCAGTCTTCCTTCTCTGGTGCAGAACGTGCTTTATCTCCAGCTTACTATCTGTGGGGGGAGCAACCCAGCAGGTGAATGGTGCATGAAATGTTCCACATACATCCCTTTCATATTGATTAGTCAAAATGCTGTCCTTGTCCACAGCAATTGTGGTTCATTGCCTAACCTTCAACTTTTGGCAGTCCACTGAGAAGCAAAAGTGGTTGTGATAGGCAAAAGGCCAGCATTGCTCCCAGGCTCACCTTTGCAAAGCGTGGTGTGTGGTTCCAGCAGTAAGGCCAAAGGCTAACGAAACACGGAGAGCAGCTGGCAGCTTGTGGGATCAAGTTCCACTTTGGGAGTAGGCAAAAGGCGTTCTTGCCGTGCTGCTGCTCTGGCTGTGGTCCTAAGTGAGAAGCTGAGCTCTAACAAATGTGAGGTGTTCAGATGTTTTAGCCAGTGCAGCTATGTAACTGCAGTGTGATGCTTCCCACATCCATGGTGTGCCCAGAGGTTGCCCTGTCAGTAGCAGCCCCTGGGTTTGCTTGTTGCAGGCAGTGACTGCGTGCACCCCAGGTCTGAACTTTTCTTGATGGCTGAAGCCTTGCCAGGCCTGTGCTATCCCTAGCCTTAGGGCAGCCCCTCCTCATGGATCACCGACATAGGGAAAATTACTGGGTACAATCTTCTGTTCAGGCTCTGGAGATAATCAGAGGACTTCAGTCTGGAAAGCTACCTTATGAAAGCAATAAATTCCCTTTGGGAAAGAAAAAAAAAAAAAAAAAGAAAGAAAACACACGTGATTCTAATGGAGGTGCCACTACCTTTTGCCAGTGCAAAGTAAAACTAAATCCATTTGAGCTTTGCTCATGAAATGTTCCTTGAGGACGTTGTGTTTACCAGAAGTGTGCTGTTGGAAGGGGAGGTGTCTGTAAAAGGGCCTTGGGAGGATTTCCAGCCGTTAGCCTTCCCCAGAGAAACAGAGCGATAACGAACATAGCCAGGCTGCCTAGCTCTGGGCTAGTGTTACTGTGGGAGTGGCAAGTGGGCTTCCCTTCAGCTGAACAGGAGCTGCCCTGGCCCTCTGGGGTCAGTTAGGGGCTGAAGCCACAGGCAAAAGAGAAGGCTTTGGGCTCTGGTCCTGTCCCCTACTACTGCCATCCCCATCTGCCTGCTCCAGGTCACGCCTTCAGAGGCTGGGGAGGGTGTATGAGGGGTGAGGAGAGGTGACGTGGAAGCGAAGATGGTGAGCACGAAGATGTGGCTCCAGGCTGGCCAAGAGGAAAGAGAAGGATGGGGTCAGGGTAAGAGTGAAGACGAATTGAGGATAGAGGTGGCTGAATCCCACTTTGGGAACAACCAGAATTCTTAGAGCTGGAAGGGACCCTTAAAGGCTATCCAGTCCAGGTCCCTGCAATGAATAGGAGACATCCACAGCTAGATCACGTTGCCCCAGGCCTGAACCTGGGATTCAGCCATCTTTGTGCCAGGCCTGAATGCCTGCCCAGAGGCTGTGGGCTGGCTGCTGGGCCTGAGGCCAGCTCAAACAGGCTCATGCTCTAAGGACTGGCCTGTGCTTCCCTCTGTGAAGAGCTGCAGGGAATGTGGGACAATGCATGGCTAAGCCCAGCTGCTGCTTTACTCCATGCCAAGCAGGGTGGGTTGCTCAGTGCTATTGCTGGAGGACAGCGAGGGACCTGAACAGTGACGTGGCCATGAGAAAAAGAGCCTGTTCTTCCTTCTGTGGGGGAAATTCACTTGTAGCCTATGCACTCCTGTGTTATTCTTATGAAAATAATATGTAGAAATCCACGCACAAGTGCTGTATACACTGCAGGATGCGCTGTTTTTTCAGTAGCTAACAATACATCACCGCTGCTTCTAACAGATGAATGTTCTTTCGCACACAGGCCCACTCTCAGGCTTTGGAAAGCAGCCTCCTGTTAGTGGCAACCAGCTGCATCTGTATAACCAATCGGCCTGTGTGCCTGTCTGTGCAGACCACCTCAGGAGTCCACGCATGGTATAACATGTGACAGATACTTCAGAGTCTATGATTCTATATGAGTTCTATGATAAGCGTGGCCAGCAGGGTGAGGGAGGTGATGCTGCCCGTCTGCTCTGCACTGGTGAGACCTCAGCTGGAGCACTGCGTCCAGATGGGGAGTCCTCAGTACAGGAGAGACATGGAGCTGTTGGAGCGTGTCCAGAGGAGGGCAACAAAAATGATCCGAGGGATGGAATACCTCCCTGTGAGGACAGGCTGAAAGAACAGACTGTTCAGCCTGGAGCAGAGAATGCTCCAGAGAGACCTGAGTCTACCTTGTTCCCTTTGCCTAGCTCCCTTTTTATGGCTGGCTGGTTCTCACTGGTCACTGTTTCCGGGCCTGGGGACAACACAGTTCATAAGCAGGATCCTGTGAGGCCAAAGCTGCAATGTAACTATTCTGACAAAATACAGGGTGGTGTGAGTCTGTTGTGGCAGTTTTGTATTTCACCCTTGTGGGTTTTTTTAGCTTAATACATTTTTATTTTGTTTATACTCTGTTGAGTTCCCAGCAGTAATATGACAGGGATAGCAGTGCAGACCCCAGCCAGTTTCCCATGGGCGACTTCTTCCTCTGTTCTCAGCTCAGGTACAGAAAAAGCACAAAACCCAAGTCAAAGAGCCTGTTGTGCTCAAGGTGGGTGACTTTTAAAAATCAGACTTGATCCAAAAAACACTTTTGCAAGTATCTGCTTTGTTTTAGGCTGAAGAGATCTCCATTTCTTTCAGTTTGGTCACTGACAAATCTTTTTTTTTAACGTGGCTTCAAGCACATGCTGCTTCAGAGGGCAGCCAGGGAGAGGTGCCTGGGTTATTCTGTAACTGCAGTGCGCAGCAAACATGTCCCTTACCAGGGTTAGGGCTATTTGCAGCTTCTTTATGAGAGATCTACACGATCTACGTCACATCAGATAGCCCCCAAGATCCTTCTACAATGGATTACCTCTGGCAATGTTTTCCAGAGATTTCATTTATTGCAAAAAGACCAAAGGTAATGCCATTCCTGTGCTAATAACTAAAATAGTCTGGGTCTTGGAAAAGTTTCCAGGATAAGTGTTCCTATAGGCATTATTTTGGCTTGACTATAGCAGCGTAGCTTCTTCCACCACTGTGTTGTGGGGAGCAGGGCACAGTGGCGAGAAGCAGAAGGGAAAGGGGGGATCTAACCCCCCCCCAAGGGAGGGATTCTCACTCTTCTAGGAGATTCGCACCTAGATGATCTCTCACAATGGCCCCAGACAGCATTTGGGAATCACTGTAGAGCAGAAGACATTTACTGCTCTCAGGCAACTTACTACTAAAGCCATTGATCAGAAACAGAGAGGTGTAGGGCTGGAGAATGCATGAAAACTAACCCGGGTTCCTGGGTTAGTGGCATCATGTCTTTTCTGTCGTTGCTAATGCCTGATTCAGCAAGGTACATGCTGGCGTAGACTAGACCTGAATTGAAGCAGCAGTCTAAGGCGCAAAAAGAGATCAGATCATGTTCTGAACTGACCACAGCATTGCTGGGGGTTGAGCTGCAATCACTTCTGAAGATAAGTATGAATTAAAATACAATAAATCGTTTATCTTTTTTATGTCCCAATCATTTATGATCAGAGAGTAATCAGATTCTGGGCATAATTAGGCATGGGGTGGGACCCAATCAGCATCATCTCTACGGAGCGCTCTGCTGTCGCTCATTGGTGTTCACTATCAGAGGGCACATATAAGCTTGGAGCTGGAGCACAGTGAGAGCACTTGGACAGTACGCTGCAGGTGGTGAGTATGGTTTATCTCTTACTGAGTGTGCTTCTTTTATAATGGTGAAGTGCATAGGAGCCATGCGTACTAGCCAGGTAGCTGTTACCATGAAAAGGCTTGAAAGGAGGATTCTGGTGGCCTCTGCTTCTGAGCCTGATCAAAGTTTAACTCTGACCCAGGGAGTGTCTGTGCTTTCAGCAAGCTCTGAGTAAGTCTTCAAAGCAGGGAGGCTCTGTCTTTATGCCACGTAGCCAGCTCAGCTGGGTGATGGAGCAGGCTGTCTGCAAAGCCTGTCTGCATCCTTGGAGGTCTACAAGACCCAAGAGGATCCAGCACTGAACCTGTCTGAGCAGGAGACTGAGCTGGGGACCTCCCGAGGTCCCTTCCAGCCTAAGTCCCTCTGCAATTCTTTTGAATTGATTCTTCTGCATTTGTCTTGCTCTCATTTTTATAGAAATGCTACTGAATTGCATTATTGAATAAAATAAAATTACTGAATAAAATAAAGCAGGAAATTAGCAGGTTCCTATGAGCAGAAAAAATTCACATAGATTCTCTCTCTGCTGCTGAGTTTCCATTCTCCCCCAAACCACTTTGAAGTATCTCATCCTTCTTCTTGTTGAAGTTATCAATGCAGTCTGATAACTTAATAAACACAATCTTTTATCTGCAAAGTACTCTATTAGCCTATGATCTTTGTCATATTATTTCAGTAAGTGGCAGCAGCTGAATGTTACCATGCCCCACCTCTTGGATTGTTTCCAACTCCAGTGGATATTTCCATTATCTCTTGCACTTTCTGTCCAGGCTTTTCTAATTGGATGTACTGCACTCTGAAGAGACTTGAGGGCTAATAGGAGATGCCTACAACAGGACACGTTTGACAGCTGGTCAAATAATAGCTGAAGCTTCAGATAAAAGTTAGGGATATAGGTTAGATTTCTGGTGAATAAGAGAAGACATTGCTCTGCTTTGTGATGGAAGGTGACTTGAAACCACTTTGAAAGCAGTGTGGGGAGATGTTTGCATTGGACATTGCTCTTTTCAGCATTGCTCAGCTGCATACCTTCCACAGAGGTCCCAACCCCTTCCCTGTCCGTGCTTCTCAAGCAGGCAAGCATGTTAGCAGGATGAAACTGCTGAACTAATCAGCAGGAGAGTGGCACCTTGATGTTGCGTCAGGCCTTAGAGAGATAGAGGGAAGGTCAAGCTTCAGGTTGTCTGCAATCTTGCATAGACACTACTGAGGTTCCTATGCTTCAGGCTTCAATTTCAGTTTCAGAACTACAGTAGTTCTAGATGTATCTTAACTTCAGTATACTAATCCAGACTCTGGGCACAGCTGTGCAGAGATTTCAGAATGATTCCAGGTTGACAGGATATCTGTTTCCACAGCACTGCACGAGGAATTAACCAGCTCTTGAGAAGAAAAGTGACGAATCCTCCATCAGTAAGGAATGTAGATGTTGATATAGTCAAGGGGCAGGTTTGGGTACTTTGTTCTCTGGTCAGCTAGAAAATACATCCCACTCTACTCTGGGTGTCTGAATAAATGGAAATCCCATTCCTTGTGTTTTCTTTCAGGATGTTAAGGGAGCTGAACATAATGAGCCAAATGACCTTAGTTTAAAAAGTGTAATGCTTTTCCCTCCACGTGATTCTGTACTTGGCATCTCAGCACACCATGTAGTCTCTGAGGGTCAGTTTTAGGGCAGGCTTAGCTGGTCTTAGCAGCGACCCTGGGGCTTGTGGCACTTCTTGTGGTAAGGAGCTGAAAGGCTACAGGTCCCAGGTTGCTGTCCAGTGGGGTAGAAGGGCAGCTGAGGAGGTCACCTGCCTTGGCCTAGGGCACCTACATCCGAATCAGTGATATTATGGGTGATATTGGCTCCTCACATGGTCAGGTGAAACATAAAGTCTCTGGGACCAACCACTTAAACTGGATGTGCAAACCTGGATTGTATGCCTGCATGGAGGGAGGCAGTAGCAGCAGGTCCTCTCTGGTGATCCCTACAGCTCAGTGTCAGCCCATGGCTGTGCTCAGCTGCCTCAAGGGCAAAGAGGCGCAAGTTGAAGCCAGGGCAGACTGGCAGCTGGCCAAAGAGTTGCACTCTTTGGAGCCTGGTCAAGGAGACTCCAGCTCCAGGAAAGGTCTGCATTGGGATGCTTAGGCATGTAAGACCGTGTGGACCAGCCTCTGCATAGGTCAGCTGGAGCTGGAGCTGGAGCTTGGCTCTCTATGGTGCAAGGTTCGTCAGTGTAAGCACCCCTGTGTAATGAAGCCCAGTGGCCTGAGGGGGGATTGGCTGGTGTGCCTCTAGGGAAGGATTTAAGGGTGACCTAGAGACAGTGCCTGAAGATGGCCATGAGCTCTTCTCACGAACACATCACCCAGGGCCAGAAGGCAGCATTTCTCTTCCAAGTGACCCCTCAAATCTCCTATCCTTGACTCACTGAGAGAAGGGCCCAGCACACCGGCCTGCTGGAATGGAGATGGGCCTACAGTACACCTGGTTAGCCACTGCCCAGCCTCCCATGGGCCAGCACCCACCAAGGTCAGGAGATCAGAGGAAAAGGACCCACAGAAGAAACCCTCACACTGCTTTGTAGCAGCTAAAAGTTTCAGCCTCTCTCTGCCCCGCCACAAAATGGTGAAGATGGGCATAAAAGAAAAAAAAAATGCTAGTAAAATCTTACTTCCAATGTTTTAGTTGGTAAACAGTGATAAGCAGTTTATCTGTGCTTTACCCACAAATGACTTTTGCTCCTTCTCAGTTAATGCATTAGGTAAATAAGGATTTGCTTGGGGAGACATTCTCAAGGCTGACACAAATCCTAGCTTGCAAGAAAACGTATTTTTTCCCCTTTAATCTCTCCCAAGAAGCAACAGGTTTGGTGGTGGTTGGGTGTAGCACAGAGAAGCAAAGTTTGCAAGGAGAGTTTTTAATCAGACCATCTGCATCATCCAGGTCATTTTGGTCTGATTGCTCCGCACACTCATGGTCTCTTGCTGTCTTTTGGGCTGCAGTATGTGCCACCTGGCTGCCTTAGGAAGAGGGGTGGCTGCTCAGTGACTGGCTGCAGGGTTCTAGGTTCTTCCAGAGGCTTTCTTTTCTTCTGAGAACAAAAAACGTCAAACATGCTCAGGGGAAGCTCTGTGTACCCAAGTTTTCTTCATGTGTCTACTTCCAGTTGCATTGCAGCTAGCTGGTTACTTGGCATATAGTGGCACTGTGTCTTCTGCCTGAACCACTAGGAAGTGACAGAGCTGCCTGGAGTCTTGGCTCACATTTGACCATGCCATGCAGACTCTCAGGTATCCCAAAGAGCTGATTTTTGAAGGCACAGGAGCACAACTCAGGTACAGAGCTGGGCCTTTGTTGCTGCCAGGCTCCACAGTTCATTTTTATCACCCAAGTCACCATGCCTGGTGCTCTTCTTGAAGCTGGGGTGGCAGGGCCGGGCAGCAACATGCATTTATTGACCTTCTCCTTCAGAGAAGTTCTAGCCTCTGGCTGAAATCTGTTACGTTTCTGTGTTTCAGGGACGCCCGCACAGAGTGAACCCCAGCCCCATACACCTGGCTGGTGGAGAAGCCACTGGAAAAGCACAGTGCTGAATTCAAACAGTCAAAGAAGTGACTGCAAGTGGGTGAAACCAGTGAGCAGAAGGAGGATGGCAGAAATGGTAATTAAGGCTGCCCTTGGGCTCGTATGTTGGGCCACAAGTTATTTAGATAATCGTGACTCATCCATAATAGTATTCTGGCTGCTTGCTTGACTGTTGTGAGTCAGCAGGGCTTTGTAGGCACTACAAAGCCTGGGTGCAAGTCTCCAAACACAACCCTACTGAGCTTCAAAGTCCCTTTATTTCCCTTTATTCAGCAAGGGCTGAATAAGGACCAATTCATTGTGTGCACAAGCCAGAGGACAAATTTCCAATTACCAAAACATTTATTTTCTCAGTATGGATGTTTTTCTTAGTCCCCCCAAAATGGCTGATGAACTGCATAGATGATCACTCCATGGATGGTCACACCATAAAGAGTCACATGAAAACTTCATGTAACTGTTTATCCTGTTTCTAGTACTGGTCAGAATACCAGAAATTATAGCAAACACTGAGAATAAAACTAAACTTGACCTTTTCTCTGTATTTAGAGTGTTCCTAGAGTACCATTAAGAACACTGTATTTAAGAACCACTAATGAATTTTATCTCTGGGAACTTATCTAACCCTTTTTTGGTTCCATGTTAACATGTCTGCTCCTATAGCTGTTTCTGATTATTTCATTTGCCTTATTCTTCAATGCTGTGAAATAGAACTGTGGAGTCATACAATCACTAAGGTCGGAAAAGATCACTAAGACCATACAGTCCAACCACCAGCCCAATCCCACCATGCCCACTGCCCACGTCCCTCAGTGCCACATCCACACGGCTCTTGAACACCTCCAGGGACGGTGACTGCACCACCTCCCTGGGCAGCCTGTGCCACTGCCTTACCACTCTTTCTGAGAATAGATTTTTTTTTCTTAACATCCAACCCAAAAATTGTTTCTCAGACTCCTTCTCCAGATCCACCAGAATATGTACATGTGACAAAAGAGCAATTTCCACAGTTTAACTCATCTGCAGAATTAAGTTTTTGGAAAGCCAGTAGGGATGCCCCAAGTGGGCTCCCATCCTGCTTCCATACCCAAATGTGAATGTAATTTCTCACCTTTGGCAGTTATTACATGGGTGCCTGCCTGCCATGCTTTTCTTCCCAGATGACTGTGTACTCTGTTCCACTATACAGGAGGCAACCAAAGCATGCCTGCTCATGAAAGGCAGCTGCTTGGGAAGTCAGGAAAGCAAAGGCGACAGCACATGGATTCTTCCCAACTTGCCCAGTAAGTGCACGTGGACAGCTGCAACGCCTGCCAACAAGTCTCCACACACCTGTATACCCTTGTAAGTAATTCTTTCACGCTTGTTATTTCAGAGTACAGGAAGGTCAATCTCTTCTGAAGAGGAAACCCTGTTGTTACACCAGAACGGTAGTGACCAGAAGTCTGTAGCTGGACAATATTTTACCTTGATCATGTGTTTTTTTTCCCCTGAAGGCAAAACCCACCGAGTACAAAATCATAGAATCATTAAGGTAGGAAAAGACCACTAAGACCACCAGCCCACCCCCACCATGCCCACTGACCACATCCCTCGGTGCCACATCTAGAATTTCTCAGTCCATTCAGTCCTGCAGAAAGATTTGGTGGCTCAAAACTCATCTCAATGTTTTTCAGCACACACTTGGAAGAATGTGCTAGTTTGAGGCATCACTTTAGAAGAGCTAAGGTGAACATATTGCAGAGGTAGATTTCAATCAGGGATTTGCGCGCTTCTGCAAAATGGACTGTGTGAGGTCTGGTGTTGAGCAGCAGAAGTGAAGGCACTCCCAACTGCTAAGCATGTGTAGATGGTGCTCCCAGTTGTAACATACTGCTGTCACACTCATCCCTTTTTACACTGCAGTCAGTGACTGCCATGCATTCATCAGTGGAGGGATACCATTCAGCTACCCTTGTTCATTCAGACAGTCTGAAGCAGCGTGTAAGACTGTTTGAATATTAGCAAAGTCTCTACCAATGACTAGAATGCTTCGTAAAAATTGATTACTATGGCTTGGGCTTTTAAAAAAGAAGGAAATGACACATACAGAGGTTGCCCACTCTTTGTAAGTGACCGAAGAGCTCAGTGCAAGGTGAGGTGACCACTCTGAGGCTGTTCTGTCCTCTGAGCAGCAGATTTCCTCCCAGGGTGAGGTAAGCCTGCCAAAGTGACTAGACGAGAAGTGCTTTAATGGCCCTGCAAACTAAACGCAGACAGGCTATTAAAGATAAGGCTGTCCTATAAATGTCAGGGAAACTGAAGACACATCTCTGCTGTGCCAGAGCGCTAATTCAAATCCAGCATGTGAGGAACCAGAGCCTGTGAGAGGTGTAGCACTGCTGGCCTGGAGCCCACCTGGGGCCCACATGGCATCACTGATTCAGGGCATGAAACACAGCCCCTGCATAGCACTGATGAAAATGCACACGAATCACACAGCACTGGGACAACCACAACATTTTACTTTGCAGAAGCATGTGGAATGAGCTGGTTGTTTTCCCTGCTCTGCGTGAACTATAGATGGCAGCGAATAGGAGAAATGCACTGAACTTTCTGAGATGAAACCTAGCTGAGTTTTGGGGCTGAAAGGGATAGTATCAGGGAAAGAAGGCAAAATGTTATTTTAGTTAAGGATATTAATTACATTTTCCCTGAAATACAGAGATAGACTAGTTCTGATAGTCTTTAATCCAGTTCTGATCTGCTATAACCTGGCCTGCTTTTCCTTTGGACCTCTTATTAAATAACATGTCATGAGTAAAAGTAGAAATGCTGGAGAAAAAAACATCCTTGTTCACTGCTATCCTGAGCCTATAACAACTGGTACAAGACAAGAACATCCCCACACCTATAACAACTGCTACAGGACAAGAACATCCCCACCACATACTTTAGGAGCACCAAAGACATTTCTACAGATCTTGACATCCACAGACCTGCTTCCTTTGGGCACATGCACAGGGCTCACATGGCTGACAAAGGAAGCTGACTGTGCTAGCATTATTTTTGTAGTAAAATACGGTAGTGATTAGAAAAGTAACTTGATGAGAACTGCTGAAAATTTGGTGCCTTGCTCCACAATAAGAAACAAGATCTCCTTTTGGGGGAGTGCACACTGTGGTTGCCTTGCTGGAGTGCATGTAGCATGGAAACATCTCATTTACCACAATCACTGGGTATGGTAGATAAATAACCTTGCTTTCTACTCTCAAACTGACTTCCTACAGTCTAGATGTGTAGTGTAGCTCTCAGGTCACTCTCATGGAAGGCTAAAGGCCACCTGAGGGAGCTGGAGTCTCCTCACACTGTGTCTCAGCTTCTCTGAAAGAGGTGAGCATTTCAGAGGCCTTATGGCAGATGGAAAACGGCGAAGCTGTGGGGAAAACTCATTTGTTGAGTTACTGCCTCGCATTTACCAGCACACAGTAGATGTTGTGATGTGCACAGTAACACTTTCCATGGAGTGAGAGTTAACAGCACGTGTGTAATACACCATAATTCCTAAACTTGACATGTAAGAAGTGGGGCTGCTTTTGGCAGTAAATGCCTCCAATAAAACATTACCCTGTACTCTTCCAAGAAGTGTATTTATCATGCTTGCAAAACTTGCAGGGAGGTGTGTGACTTTAAGTAAACCAGTGTGTCATCTTGTACCAGATGGACTTTCTGTCAGCAGACAGCCATCCTGCCTGCATGGCTGCAATAACACACAAGGATAACTTGGGTTCAAGGTTCAAAGGATGATAGGCGAGAACTGTGCTGAATGGTGAGGGGGTAGGGGTTTGTCACCCCATTTAGAGAGACATGTTGACTATCAACCAGGGGCAATACGTTTGTGGCCCCAATAAACACAGCCCTCATCAACCTTTTTCTTCCTTTTAAAAAGTTCAAGGACAGCATTTCCCTGTTTGCATAGCAAGATGCATTCAGCTATGTGTTGGACAAACAACTTTTCTACATCTTAGTTGCTATTACTGTGACGTGTTTCTTGGCTTCTGCTAAGAGGCTGACAGAGCCTAGCAAAACCACAAGGCTGAATTGCCCTGACCCAAGAGCTCAGTTTAATTATTTGTTAAAAAACTCCAGAGTTCTCTCCTTCATGGCAGAATTCACTCAACACACAGGAGTGTGAGGAAGCTCTGAGCTGCATAATAAGGCTGCTCTGAAAAAAAAGGTGCACTGCTAACTTGTCACAGGTGAAGCTGGGATATATCAATTTTGTTGTACTTTCTACAAGAGCATAGCTGTGTGAGAGCCCACTGATGCAGGGTTCTGTAGATCTGAGAAGGAAAAGCATCCTGACTGACATTACATTTCTTTACTCAGGGCACATGCTGGCAAACAAAGATGGTGACTCTTAGCCCTTGGTTGAAAATGTTGCCAGGTTCATGCATAAAATTCAGACAACTCATCACAAGTATCACTTCAAGGGCATAAAACTCCAAAGCAGGTGGTGGTCATTCACACCCTGAAATCTGGCAATCAATTGACACTGCTGAGAGAGCCCTCTCTTGTCAGTCCGAGACTGAGGTGCCTTGGAGCATCTGGACCTTTCTGATGGCTTGGAGCTATCCTTGCAAGTACAGGAGCAAGGCAAGAAAAAGGTTGTTCAGGGATGGCTGAAAATGTAAAAAGAAGAGGTTGAATTGAATAGGATGGAGAAAGAGGAAACGGTCTGGATTGTGCATGGCTTTCTGTGGGCTCTGTATAATCTTGAGGCTTGTTTGCTCTCCTAACTTCACATAGTTATAAATTGCTCCTTATAGAACAAGTAATTTCAGAAAATTACTACATTTAGACTACATTATTTTTTGTGAAAAGAAATAATTAACTCAAGGTAAGAGTGGTGAAAGACCACAACTAACTCTTCTTGCCATTACTTGATAGATTCATTTTCTCTTGGTGCTGGCTTGTCTCTTATAGATCTTGCTGGAACCTTATTCAGGTTTTATCTTGCTTGGTTCATATTGTGTAATGGTTGCTCTGATTTGACTTTTCTTTTTTTCCCCCTCCATTAATACAGATCAGAAGAAACAAAGATTTTACCCAACATCTTGAAGAAAATTGGCAGCACCCCCATGGTCCGAGTCAACAAGATTGGGAAGTCCTATGGGCTCAAGTGTGAGCTCTGTGAGTTTCCCCTTTCCACCAGGTTTTTCTGGGCCATGAGGTGTGAGGTTGAGGGGCAGTGGCAGAGGGGGCTTCAGAAGAGACTGTATGGAGAGCAAGAAGAGATGGAACGGCCACATGTGGCACATGTTGGGTACTCCTGGTTATTAGTTTATGGGGCAGTCATCGTCCTGCTGCACCACCCCTGCAGGCTGAGCTGGAGCTGCACATTTCTGGGTCTCTGCCTCCGGGAATTTCTGTTTCCCACTGGGGACCTTCTCAAAGTGCAGCTGGAAGCAGAACAGTGGGGCCTTCCTCCTTGTTTGGGAGGATTTGGTACAGACGGCACCAGGCAAGCTGCAGAGTGAGGCAGAATCCCATTTGCTGGGATGCTGTCTCCCTCCCATGGTACAGCAAGGGAATCATAGAATCATTAAGGTTGGAAAAGACTACTAAGGTCATCTAGTCCAGCCGTCATCCCATCACCACCACCATGCCCACTGACTGTGTCCTATATGTTTCTTGGATACAAGAAGGGGAACAGGACACTCAGCAGCTGTATGTTCCTGAGCTGTGTGTCGACACAGAGCCTCTTACCCAGCAAAAAAGACAAAGGCTTGCAGCCTGCAGCATTAAGGAAGCAGTTAAGGTCAGATGCAATTACCTTGTAATCTCTATGTTATTGAGGATGTCTGTGATAGCGGCGAGGACTTTGGGAGCTGGGGGCTGTGGTGCAGTGCTATGAGCCCACCCTGTCCCTGAGGGAGCTTCACCTTTGATTTCCAGTGGCAAAATGCGAGTACTTCAACGCAGGAGGCAGCGTGAAGGACCGCATCAGCCTGAGGATGGTGGAAGACGCAGAGAGAGCGGGGATTATAAAACCGGGAGACACGCTGATTGAGCCCACTTCGGGGAACACAGGTAGCATGGTTAGCTTGTGGCACCCGCTCGGTCCTCACCTCCGTTCCCCTCCCTCCCTCCCTCTCTCCTGGCAGACTCACTGCTGAAATTCCTGAGTGCCTCTGGATCTCTGTGCAGGCATGGAGGTGATGCAGATAGCCTGAGGAGCTGGAGAACCTGGGGCTTGAATATTCAGAGATTCCTGAAGAGGCTTTTCCTGATGGGCTGGAGACAAATCTTTTTTTTTTTCTCCTTGTCACCATCATGCCACTCAGGCACTAGATTATGGTGGGAGACAGCAGGGGAGTCTCCCCACACTGTCCATCCTGTACAAACCTTCTGTGAATGTTTCCACATCCATGCGCAGCTCCCACTGCTGCTTGTGGGGCAGCACCATGTCCCTGCAGCTGCTGCTGTGCCCTCCCATTGGGGACACACTGCTCCTGCTGCCCCATCTGGCTGGGGAGCAGCTGGCTCCATCCATCACAACAGTGACACTGGCATGCAGATCCCCTTGGCCTGCTGGCCATAGGGTGAGATATGCAGCTTCACACCCCTTCCCCCCCCCAGAGCATGACTGAGAGCGTTTGAGGGTGAGGTACTCCTGAAAAAAATCACCTCTCTCCTGTGCTATGGAACGAGAAAGGAAACTAGGCTAGGCTTTGTATCAGGAGGAAAGTATTCTCCAGCCTTACCAAGCACTTTATGCCACACCAGTGTTATCACAGATCATGTCCCATGTTAAAACATCCTCATGGTGCTCTGAGTGTGTCCTAGAGGGCTCACAGAAGAGATGCATGCTCTCACATGCAGCTTTGCAGTGAAAATGTCTGGGTAGTGTTCACAACCCAGTGGGAGAGAGGCATGCTGGAAGGAGAAGAGAATGTGTGCTGGTTGGCTTTGCCAAATGCTGTTGTTGAATGATCTGCTTTCCTCCTCACCACCTAGGAATCGGGCTGGCTCTGGTAGCTGCAGTGAAAGGCTACCGCTGCATCACTGTCTTGCCGGAGAAAATGAGCATGGAGAAGGTCAGACCTCTGTATGGTATTACCCACAGCCTGGGAACATCTCTCTCTCTCTGTCTTCATCTGCCTTTTCCCGTCAAAAGATAGACCGTTCTCTCCTTTAGAGGGCAATGAGCTTCTCTGCAGATATGGCATATATCTGTAGCAGTTCAGAAGATTTCCTCTTGACAAAAAAAGCATCCTGCAATGATCTAACTATGTAGTGTCAGTGACGCAGCTTGTGTCATGTGTTAGCTGAACATGGTGTTTGTAGAGATGTGGGGGCTGGAGGAAGCAGAGGAGAGGCATGTTGGGTGCTGGGGCTGCTGATATACCCTGCTGTATTTCTTTCCAGTGTCTGTCTAGTCACTTGCTTTCTCCATCTCGGTATGATTTCCTTTAACCTGGAGACACTGAATGTTCTTTGAACCAAGTTACTTACACAAGCGATGGTGCCCTGGGGATGGTGGAAATCTCCACCTTGGGCCCATGAACAGTTAGCTGAATCACAGAATCACAGAATGGCCAGGGTTGGAAGGGACCTCAAGGATCATGAATCTCCAACCCCCTGCCACAGGCAGGGCCACCAACATCCCCATTTAATACTAGACCAGGCTGCCCATCCAACCTGGCCTTGAACACCTCCAGGGATGGGGCATCCACAACCTCTCTGGGCAGCCTGTGCCAGCACCTCACCATTCTCATAGTAAACAACTTCCCCCCGACATCCAACCTAAATCTTTCCTCCCTCAACTTAAAACCATTTCTCCTTGTCCTGCTCTTATCTACCCTTTCAAAGAGTTGACTCCCCTCCTGTAGGAGTCAAGGAGTCAAGGAGGCCCCCTTTAGGTACTGAAAGGCTGCAGTGAGGTCACCCCACAGCCTTCTTTTCTCCAGGCTGAACAAGCTCAGCTCCCTCAGCCTGTCTTCGTAGGGGAGGTGCTCCAGACCCCTGATCACCTTTGTGGCTCTCCTCTGGACCCTCTCCAACAGCTGCCTGTCTTTTTTGTACTGGGGGCTCCAGACCTGGACACAGAACTCCAGATGGGGCCTCACAAGAGCAGAGTAAAGAGGGACAATCACCTCCCTGTTCCAGCTGGCCACCCCTCTTCTGATGGAGCCCAGGATACCATTTGCTTTCTGAGCTGCAAGAGCACACTGCTGGCTCATGTGAAGTTTTTCATCCATCAGGGCTCCCAGGTCCTTCTCTGCAGGGCTGCTCTCAAGGACCGCTCCTTCCAGTCTATATGGATGTCTGGGATTCCTTTGGCCCAAGTGCAAAACCTTGCACTTTGCTGTGTTGAACCTCATTAGGTTCACCTGGGCCCACCTATCAAGTCTGTCGAGGTCCCTCTGAATGGCATCCCTTCCTTCCACTGTGAATTCATGTTAATGAAGCCTGATCTGGACCCTGACTTTGCTCTAAACTCAGCTCTCTACTTCCCCAAAGTACCATTCATTTTAACATAAATCTCACTTAAGCTCAGTCTGGATCAGATGCCACATCCAGCTGCCATGAGCTTCACCTCCAGGAGCAGTGGCATGCGCCCACCCTCCTCCTTTGACCCCCTCTTCCTCTGACAGCTGCACCTCCCAATGGATTAATATCCCAGGATTGATGGTAGTTGCTCTTTCCCACAAGGGATCTTGGGGCAAAGACAGCTTTGAGCTCCTCTTTGCATGCAGGGTCTCAACCCACAACACATACAAAAGCTGCTTTCCAGGCACTATTCTCTACCCTGCTTCCTCTCCCATGTGCCACAGAATGGCACAGTGTTACCTACCTCCTCTGTGTCCCCAGACTGTTCCCAAGTAGGACAAGGCACAAAGCCAAGCTTGAACCCATGTGTCAGCTGCAGGCAGGAGGCTCTTGGTGCCAGAAGGATGTCAAAGATAGCATAACCAAGAACTGGACATTGTATCTCCAAATGTTAAATGTCTCCTGCATGCAAAGCTTCTCTGATATCTGACGCTGGCATGAATACTTGGGCTCAAATTACCAGCACTGCATGGGACTGGTTGCCTTACATCTCCTTTCTTCCCTCCAAAAGGTTGATATTTTGAAGGCACTGGGTGTTGAAATTGTGAGGACCCCATGCACCCGTTTTGATGCTCCAGAGTCTAACATTCGTGTCGCCTGGAAGCTGAAAAATGAAATCCCAAACTCTCACATTCTGGACCAGGTAAACACAGCTCTTTCACGAACTCGCTTCCCAAACACAGCTCATAGAGCAATGCTCCAAGTCGGCCTGCAGCTGGGGCCTTTGGTCAAACTGGCAAGGGAGGCAGATTTCACCACTGTGGAATTACCATTTTATGGCACATGAAACATAATCTGCTTTACAGAGCAGTGGCAGAAACAAAATCGGGGACACCTCCAAACCTGTAACACTTCTGCCAGCACTGGGAGGTGGGGGAGACTGGGTTTTCTTGCCCACTTGAAAGGCTCCTCATGTTGCTTCAGGTTTACCTTTGACCTGAAAATCACTTTTTACACCAACCTAGCAGCCTCATTCCTGCCTCAGAAATAAACATCATGCTGCAAAGGGCAAAGCCTGATGATTCACAGCAGAAGTTCCTAAAGCACTGACTCTTGTACAGGGGGGTACTTCTCCTTCTGGTTAGACCCCACTGCAGGAAAGAATCCTGAAGAAAGAATTGAATAGGATATTTGAGAGGGATGGGGTATTTTTTAATTATTTTCTGATCACTTCAGCAGTATTGTAGGGCTGTGTTTTCAGCTTTTTCTAGGCAACAGGAAAGGTTAATAACAGCCATCTGCAATGCTGAGGAACTGCTGCAGAGACATCAACAAAACCACAACAGCAAAGACATCAACAAAACCACAAAACCTGGCAGTGCAGAGTGGGGGACAGTCACGCTGTCCTCACACCACAGGGATCACACACCAGATAGTGAGTGTTCACAGGCTGCCAGTATTTAGGCTTCCAGTGTGGACAAGTTCTAAGTGTTCTTAGAAACCTGTCCAGAGGTAACAAACAGGAGGAACACCTGTGACCTGGCAGCCGTTGAGAGGCTGCCAGAGAGGGGAGAGGGGCAGCTGGATGTTTTGAGCAAGGCTCATCAGGAGCTATTGCTAGTTCGGTATTTGACCTATGCTTTACCCCATAACTCATGCTGTTCTCTGTTGAAATAAACAGTACCGAAATCCAAGCAACCCTCTGGCTCATTACGACACCACCGCTGAGGAGATCCTGGAGCAGTGTGAAGGTACCATTTGTACCATTATTTCTCCATGCTGAAGATGTGTGCAGGATTACAGCCCTCTGTGAGAGGCCTGTTTTACATAGTTTATTGAGTGAAAGGTATAGAAGTGGCCAAGAGGGCCTTTGTAAGGGAAGATATCCTTGATAACACTGACACGTAGAGTGTAGCAACTTCACATGACCCACTCCAGATCCACCTAAGCCTGCACGTCTTCCCTGTTATGGCCTCTGATTTCAAAAGCCTGAGGGAAAAGACATAACAGTGAACTAAACCTGGCTCTCCTGAAGCAGGAAGAGCCATCTCTTGGCTGATACAGCACCTAGGTGACCTGAGAGCACAGGGTGGCTCAGGAGTCCTCACTGGAGGAGACACATCCATCAGGGCATGGAGGGTTGCATCAGATCCTGAAATCTCATTTGCAAATCAAATCAGACTGCAACTTAACAAACTAATGACGTTTGATGTGACAGCCAGGGGAGGATGAAGAAGTATCTCAGCCCATGCCTGTACAGATAGAAGTGAAATTTATTGCCAGTACTGGGAGCAGTGCAAAAGGTGAACAAGATTCAGGGGTTTTGTCTGGAGGGCAGATATCGTAATAGCACTGTAGTCAGGTAGCAGCAGAAACGAGAATCTCAGCCTTCCTTCCATTACATTTAGATTTGCTCCTGCTGGCAGCCAGTAGTGAACTGCAAGTCCTTTTGCCCCAGTGTAGTTGCATCATAGGGCTCTGAAGGCCTGGCACAGATTCTGCTCCTACAAGTCCTGAATCACTATAATTTCTCCAAAATCAGTGACACTACATCTGACTGACACTGGTACCACCAAACTCCCTGGGTACTAACGCTATCTGACAAGCTGTCTCTCCTGCTGATGTGTGTGACCATTATTCACATGCACGCTGTGATCCAATGTAGTGCAGCCTGAGAGGGCTGGAGGTGCTGAGATCTTCCCTCCCCGTTAAACCAGTAGATGCCAACTGTGAAGAAACTATGACAATCAGTGGGAAATCTGGAGGTCATCCTCAGCCTCCTATGCTGAGGAGGGACCGGTTGTGGTCAAATCCAACTAGTTCCTCCAAGCTCCTCACCACGCCTGTTAGCATGAACCCTGCCTTACCACATGCAGAATTGTAGCAGCTGATGGACACGGGACTTGGACAAAAGAAAGACACTGCTGTGGCCAGGCTGAGTCCCTATGAGCCTCTCTCTTCTCTGACTTGCAGGCAAGGTCCACATGGTGGTGATTGGGTCCGGCACAGGGGGCACCGTCACTGGTGTTGCGAGGAAGTTGAAGGAGAAGTGCCCAGAGTGCAAAGTAAGCTGGGAGACAGTGGATAGTAATATTAATGAATATACTGGGAAGAAAAATGTCACTGATAAAGGTGTGGGTATTTTTTTCTTTGAGATGTTATTTTTGAACTCCTTTTATGGTTAAAAATATTTCCTTCCCTTGTAGATAATTGGTGTAGACCCTGAAGGCTCCATTGTCGCTCTGCCCAGTGAATTGAACAGGACGAACAACACAACCGTAGAGGTGGAGGGCATTGGGCATGACTTTATCCCCACTGTCCTGGACAGATCAGTAAGTGCCTGTGTGATGAGAGGCCTCTAAGTGATCTTTGTCTTTGCATCCAACCTACTTCCACCATTTTCTGTCCCTCATCCTGACTCTGGACCTATCAGACAGTCTTCCATTCTCCAAGGAAAGGGTTCTGGCTGGAAAGGCTAGAGGGGTGCTCACAAACAAGGACTCGGGGTGCTCTGATAAATGCATTTGTTTTCATCAAGTGTGGAAAGCGGCTCAAAGCTACCAGGTGCTGTAGAAATCAGCACCATGGCAGATGTCAGACAGCTGGGGCAGCCTGAAAAATCTCCTCCAGGAACTGACCATGTTGCTTTCTCTTCAGGTGGTTGATCAATGGTATAAATGCAATGACAGGGATTCGTTCCTCATGTCTCGCAGGCTGATTAGAGAGGAAGGATTGTTGTGTGGTAAGCATCAATGACAGCAGCTGCTTCTCTTAACAAACTTTTTCAACCTCATCTTTTAATTGCTTTGGGATCAAAGCAATTCCGAAGGTAGGTGCACTCTGCATTTTGTGTCTGCTAGGTTAATGAGGTTGAATGGCTATTATGTAGATCTCTGTAGATGTTAAAGGTATTGCAGAGAGTCATTGGTCTGGGATCTGGCTCATCTTCAACAATAATTATAGAAGCAGTAACTCTCCGCTTGCTGTAACGCTTTTGCACATGGATCTTCTGGCCTAATTTTGCCTGGTGTAGTGTTACATGGGCTGAAGAGAAGGATTACTGGGATTCAGGATAGGACAGGTGGACTAAAACTGTCCCTCTGCTACCAAATGTGTGAGGCTATAATCTTTGTCTTTGAACTACTGCCATACTAGAGGTTCCAGGTTTGGACTAGGAAAGTTTGAAAGTAAAGTGTAAGATGTTCTTATTGAGTATTTCTTCTCATGCCAACAAACTGGAAGTGATCCTTAGGGCTTCCCAAAGTGAATAGATGTCCTCAGGCAAACCCTGCCTGTACTCTATGGGCCCTTACATAGCATCAGCATTTTTCAGCCTTGCGTGTCCCTGAGTACATAGCTATAGCTTTGCACCCGGGACCAGACGATATAGAGGCTTGTAGTTACAGCTGGATGAGCGCTCGCATCCCAGGAGCCTTGAGAGAGATCAAGCTATTTGTTACGTTGATTTAACTTAGCAGAGACAAAGTCACTATGTTTCAATGGAAACCACTTGCTGAACTTGTCTATAAATTCTGAATAGCTTCATTGCTAGCTAGAATTGCATTACTTCAGAGACTTTCACCATTAGTTTGAAAAATGTGACCCAGTGCTAATTAACCTGCAGTAAACTACGTGCTGCCTTGAGCGTGGTGTGTAATGGGCACACAGATAGTGGAATGACTTTGACTTCCAGTACTCAAACTACCCACGGAGAAATTGCCTCTGTAAAGCAGTGACCTGCTTCTCCTACGTGCAGCAAACCACATGCACACACACACACACACTGTTCAGGTCTTTCCATCACGTCGGCCTGGTATTCCAAGCATGAGTGTAATGTTTATGTTTTGGCTTTTTTTTCTTCCCAATCTTTACCATGCATTTAAAGCAAATCTTTGATTGACAAACGCTTTCACCAGGAGGCCTTGATTTGGCATAGTGTTCTCCTCACCCAAAGAAAGGGTGTGATATGGGCAGCAGTGATATGAATGTCCCCATATTGAACCTTTCAGCCTTTGGCCAGAAGGAATCACAGGAGGTGATTTATAAGGTTCGTAGGGGAACTCTTCTTGCTGCCTCATAAGCCTTTTGCCACAAGACATCCTAGGAACATGTCCTATCAGTCCCTGCTCGGTCTCTTCCTACCCTATGAGGCTATTTCCCTCCCAGTGCTTGTCTCTCTCTTCTTGGTACCCATCAGGTGGCAGCTCAGGCAGTGCCATGTCAGTCGCCGTGCAGGCTGCCAAGGACCTGAAGGATGGTCAGCGCTGTGTCGTCATCCTGCCTGACTCTGTCAGGAACTACATGTGAGTTTCCCACTTCCCCTCAAACAACTCACAGGAAATAAAATGACATGAAGAAACAACACAATGCAGCGATAAACAGCACGGGCTGGCTGTTGGGCCACTTGGGTTTTATTTCCTCTTGTCGTTGCCTTACTGCACGGAGCAGGAATCAGTCAAGCTAAAGTTTTTGAACTTGCATGCCTCGAGTTAGGAACGCAAATAGCTGGCGCGCTTGGAGGAGTCACTGAGCACCTGCAGCTCCCAGTGACCTTAAAAGGGGCTAAAAGCAGCCAGCTGCAAAAATCATGGGAACCCTGAGGCAGTGCTGTGGTCTAATGCATGGAGCAGAGCACGACTGCTTGTGGAAGATTCACAGACCTGTTCTTTTTTGTTGATTTCTAGGTCCAAGTTCTTGAACGATAAATGGATGATAAAAAACGGATTCCTAAATGACGTCCAGGAGCACAAGCCTTGGTAAGACAACTTCCACCAGTATGAACTGTGCTAAGGGTAACAGCCTTCTGAGTCTGGGAATCATTATTTTCAAAGGAAAGCTTTATCATCTAGTGTTTTAAAAAAATGCAATTAACTCCAGATCCCTCTCGGAAGGCTGTAAAGTCAGCTCCTCTATTCTCAGTGATGAGATATCCCTTTTCTCCAATTAGTCTAGTAAGGAGACATTTCTGTTCTGAAGATGCTGTTCTACTCCTATGTGACAGTCATTGTCCGGTACACTGAGGAGAGTGATGGAGAGGAACCTGGTCAGCCTCTCCTTACAGGCTTAAAGCATGAGCTTTGCAGGCAGGCAGACAGAATATCTCTGCACAGTTGGCCTTATCTCTACTGGCCTTGCCACTCTGAGCACATCCCGCAGCCATGCAGCATTGAGTAATGTCTTGGTGCTGCCATTTGTCTTTCAACAGGTGGTGGAACATCAAGGTGCAGAAACTGAATCTCTCAGCCCCTCTCATTCTTCTCCCAGAAGTCAGCTGTCAAAAGGCAATTGAAATCCTTCGGGAGAAGGGATACGACCAGGCTCCTGTTGTTGCTGAATCAGGGTAACTATTTTTACTTGGTACAGAGATGGCCATTCCAACAGGAAAAACAGCCACCATGAAGCTAAAAAGAAAGTCCTATCTACTTATCCAATGATAGAGCACTTGTGCTGAATTCTGAGATGCACATTTTTAAAATGCCATCCGCCTCCTTGTGAAGAATAAGCATATGGGTCAAAATCTGGAGACATTCTATCCCATAAATTCTTCAGGCATTTCATGAGCTCAGTGTTTCCTAGAACAGAATAACTGGAAAGTTTAGAGCCTTTATTTTTGCTAACAATAAAAACAGACACAATTCATCAAGGCAACTCTCTGTGATAGGTCATTCTAGGAGGTTGTCACCATAGGACCCCTGCCTACTAAAGATCCAACTCAAGTGAGGAGAAAGCTGGTGCTTCTTGCTCACAGCAGCATGAAGTTAGACACTGACTTCACAAGATGTGTGCTTGACCTCAGGCCTGGCTTTCTGGAAAGCTCTGTTCCTTTGCAGACTTATTCTGGGGATGGTGACCCTCAGTAACACCTTGACCTCAGTGCTGGCTGGAAGCGCACAGTTCTCAGACCCCGTTACAAAAGTAATCTACGACCAGTTCTCTAAGGTACTGCTAAGGCTGTGGCTGCTGTCTTCTACTGTCTGGGGATGGGGAGGAGATGCTTCATTACCCTCAGGTGTGAGAGCAACTGGGAGAGAAGGGCAGAGAGGGGAATGTGGAGAGAAATGGGGAGGGTGACCATCATGGAGATGAGAACAGGGAAGACACCTGCAAAAATGTTGCCAGCCCTGTGGAGCTCAGATGCGGGAGCTTCTACATCAGGAGCAAAGCACTTGAAGGTCCTCACTCATTCTTACATTTGGCCAGTGCCCACTGAGAGCAAAGCCCAGACATTCACAGGTCTGGGCAGTGGGTATGGGCTCTGAAGGGACACTGGGCAGGTCCTGTGTGCGACCTGGAGGGATGCCTGGGTGGGGTGACCATCAGCAGTCCAGAGATAGAGTGAGGTATATGGTTGGTGCTGGAGGTAGCTCATGCTGGCTCACAGAGGCTTTCAGAGAGGGAGACAGCAGTGTATTTTAGTTGTGCCAAAGCCAACAGACACTCCCAAAAAAGGGTACTGGTGAGTAAGGAAGGTCCACTCTTCTCACTTGGCTACAATCACAGGTGGGAGGCAGGCTCCTCATCTCTGTTCTGTAAATGTGAAGTGAATTGTAAAATGTCTCTTTCTGTCCTGTTTAGATCAGCCTGGAGGACAGCCTTGGGAAGCTTTCCTGCATCCTAGAGAATGACCACTTCGCTATTGTCGTGCACGAGCAAATGCAGTGTAGGTATCTGTAAAAAGGGGAAGCACTGTCAGGGCTTTGCACAAATGTCTGAGAGGGGAGACGGAAATCCCCAAAGCAAACTTGAGAGAGATCAATGCAGCTGCTCCACATGTGCAGTATCTGCGGCTTTGCAGGAAGGAGTTGCATCTTGTTCTGCAAAGTGCTGAAATAGCCCAATTATTCACCCATTTCCTTTCCTGATGCTGCAGGGATGAGGGGAACAAAGGGAAACCTTACCCAGTGGAGCCTGGAACCAGGATGTGACTGTCTGTGTCCCACAGGTGCATATCACAGATCCTGCCCTTTGGATCTGTGTTGTTTCCACAGTGAAAAAATAACACTGAAGCTCCTCATCTCATAGTTTCCCATGGAAACCCATCTTTGGAAGTGGGAGCATGTTCACTTGGTCTCCTCCCATGACAAGCAAGGCAGACTGTAGGTAGCATCTGGGGTGTGGTGTGTTTGCTGTGCAGCTGTAGCCTCAGGCTTTTAGTACTCGTTTAGTCTCTTGGCCTTGGATTCAAATCACTGCTTTGCTGGTTGTGGGCAACAGAGGAAACAAGGGAACTGAGGGATAGCTGCAGAATTAGTAGCCTGAGGACAGGGGCAAAGGAGAGTCTGAATAGGTTCGAAAAGTCTTAGGTGGAATTCAGGTATGTAAGTGTAAGGGAAAAAAGTATGCAGTCTACATCCCACTGCTTAAAGACCTCTGTATGCACAGAGGCTGTGACATCTGCTCTGAACACCTCTGTTCCTACTTCCAGCCCAAGGGATGCAGCCAAGGGATGTTCTCCTGCCAATGTGCCCTGAGTGGCCTGAGCCAAAAAATCACTTTACAGGGCCCTCATGGTTGTGTGCTATCAGACACCTTTCCTGGAGGGCTGGGGAAAGTTAAGAAAGCTGAAAAGAGGTATGTTGGACTGTGAGCACCATACCTTCAGACATCCTGTTATAAGTCCTTCCTGGACTGAGGTTGGGTATAGGAATGCTCTGCCAGTGAAGCAAAACCATTTGATGAGTCCAATAAAGCATGCATAGCAGCAGCTATTCCCCTGACAGAAACAGGTATGGTGGTAGGTGCAGTTCTGCAAATCTGGCCTAACACATCTTTCTGGTACAATAAAACTTGCAGAGGTACGAATTTGACCTTGTCTTGAGGAGGTTCTTTGCTTAAAATATAGCAACACAAAATAAAAAAAAGACCCAAACAGTCAGAAGACCCATGTTTAGCATGACACTAGAGCTGAAGGCTGCAATTAAACTGACTTTATGGGATTACACACTGAGCATGCAAGGTGTTCCTGAGTGAGCAGCGTGCACTATTTGTGCTGTACTGACTGCCAGCAGCAGGCTGCTGTTGAAATGGGAGCCCCAAACCTGCTGTGTGCCAGCTGCCCAATCCATCTGCTTGCATCCCTGTGGCCTGCTGCAGATCCCCCTGCAGCTCCAAAGCCACCTGCAAGCCCAGCCAAGCAAAAGCCTCTTTTTCAAATCTGCCTTTGGTGCACAGTTTCAATTCTTTCACCAAAAAACACATTTGGGCTGACTTCCCTTTCTCAGCAGTGTTGCTGCTTTAATGCCCTCACAGTTAGCCCCTTGTATCTTATTGCCACATGTTCACAGTTTGTTCTTCTTCCTCGTGTTTGGACACTGGTGGCTAGTTTTATTTTCCTTTAGGAAAACATCAGATAGTTGAAGTAATTGCTGCAATGTTGTTTTATTAATGGTAGTGTAGGACATTATTAGAGCAGAATAGGAAGCGTCTCTAAAGAATCTCATTGCTGCTCTAAGGAGTCTCATTAGTTCAGCCTGAAAAGTTTTGCAGCGATAGAAGCAGAACCAGAATGGAGGCTGGCTACAAGCAATGGGGAAGTCAGGGGTCCTGCTCTGATAAGAGTGCACTATTTGCAGTTAAACCTCCCTGATGTAACTCTGTAACCTGAGTTGAGGCTGCCCTGGTCATTTCAGTTGAGGTATGGCAGAGATAGCTGCTGTCCCACTTATGGTTTTCTCTTAAAAAATGAACAGCAGCCTCAATCTGCACGGCTGTGGCTTTTAAAATTCTTCTTTCTTTTCTTCCTTTTTTCCTTAAATTCTCCTCCACTAACCTGGTGTTTTCTGTGCTTCCAGTCAGTGGAAATGGCAGTTCCTTCATGAAACAGATGGTGTTTGGAGTGGTCACCGCGATGGACCTCCTCACCTTTGTCAGCAGAAATGACAAGAAGTAAGGAAGGAGCCCAGCTGTGCTGAGCCCCGTGCCTCCAGCAGGGTCAGCTGCTCCTCCTGAGCATGAAACACGTGGCTGAGGATATTTTGTGGTCTAATCCAGCTGATGGTTTCTCAAAATGACTATGTGAAAATTGTAATGTAATAACTGCGTGTCTGCTAGATGCCAGCCAGAGCATCACTAAAAAGAAGTGAAACAAAGAAATTACATTTGATGGCCATATGTGGTTACATGAGGCTACCGAGGGCTGGACAGGTAACAAGGGGTTAGCTGGGATGAGGATTGCTGTTGTTATTGCCCAGATGTTTCCCAATGCAGGTTTTAGTGCCTTCAGGAGAAGGAGTGCCTTCAGGTCTCACTGAGATTGGAGCCCATCTCCAACAAGAGCAGCTCAGCTCCTCTAGGCTCCTCTTGAAGGCTGGGGACAAGCCATATCACACTGCACCCTCCTGACCCTCATCCCCTCTCTCAGATGCTGCAGCTCCCTGGGTACCCTGCTTCTCACCCCTGGCTCCTTTTGGGAGCCACAGAGGGAGAATCTGACTCCCTCACTGGGGCGAGCAGGAGGGACAGAGCCAGGAGGAGCAGGGTGTGGGTGGGATACGGACACCCTGCTAAACACAAAGAGGGGAGTTGGGCAGGCACAAGGAGGGTGGGTGGGAAGTGACATCCAAGGGCTGCGATGGGCAGAGGGGTGGGAAGTGAGGGACAAGGTGCTGGGCAAATGGGGAATGCGGGTTCCTGTGGGGCTGCAGGCCTGAGAGGGCTGGTGGCAGCAGTGCCAGCCGCACGTCCCCTGGGCTGGGACAGCCAGCCGCACCCATCTGAGAAGCAGAGACTCATTCTCACAACGTGATAACAGGGCCATGAGATGGGGCTATGTCCCAATTTCCTGTATAATTCAGCTCATGAATATTCAGCCTGAGAGCTCATTTTCAAGGGAGCAGAGGGGAAAGGGGTCCTATTTCTGTCATAATATTGTGTTCCAGGAACTGATAACGAAGGTCAAAAGAGGCATTTGTCATGGCTCTGAAAATGTAAATGAAATCAAATGTGAAACCAGTGCTGTGGGAACAAGCAGAGTTGCTGCTGCTGAAACCTGCTTTGGGAGAGCTGCTCTCAAAACAAGCAGAGAGCTTTGCAGTTTTCCCTGCATCTCAGGAACTCCTCTGAGGGGACAACAACTAATTTTGGCTTGCTGCTAAGTGGCTAGTCCGTATTTTCAATTTAATCTAGTTTGTATAAGATTTTTATTAAATTAAGGAATACTGAAGTATTTATATTTAGGAATAGTGTCTCTGCCTCCCTTTGCTCCCTTCAGTTACACAAACATTATCACATCTCCTGCGAGTTTTTGCCTGAGTAATGACCATATTTGTCCAGAAAAAAAGTAAAAACTAATCAGATCGACCTTATTGTACTGTATTTACTCTAGCAGCTCTGTTGCAAACTGAAAGACGTGTGGTGAAACGTGCCACAATCAGTGGCAAAGGGAGACACGCAGGAGCCCATCACAAAGCACTGCTGTGTTGTGTGGATAATGGAGCCCTGGCACAGGCTGCCCGGGGCTTGTGTGCTCTCCTCTTTGGAGACCTCCAAACCCCAAGATGTGGGGCTGGGCACCCTGCTCTGTGTGTCCCTGCTGGAGCTGGGGTTGGGCAAGGTGATCTCCAGAGGCCCCTTCCCACCTCAACCAGTTCGTGCATGTATTCTGTACTCACATAATTAAGTCTTTAAATGTTACATAACTCCACAAAGTGAGAACTGAAGATGATTCTTGATGCCTTTGAAGCCCAGGACGCACTAAGACCTTCCTGATAACTGTAATATTTCTTCCAGTGCAGCAGGAGTGAAGATCTGCCTCCACTCAACAGCCAGGGGCATTTGTCTCTCTTTGAGGAATTCTCCTTTTTGGGAGAACCCCAGGTTCCCCACTTCCTAAGCAAGGACCTTATGGGGATAGCTCATGTCCCAAAGACAGCTCATGAGGCTTAAGGTCAGTGTGAGACAATTCCTAGGGCACCTTTGAGGGGTGACCTGACCTGCCTGTAGCTGGAGACCACTGCCCCAGCCCCAGAATGCAACCCACGTGGAAACAGTCTCCTGTTTGCTGGGCAGCTCAGATGCCTTTGCTGGTGGTTAGGGAGGCTTTAAGGTGCCTGCAGAGCTTTGTGTCAGAAATGAGAGCTGCAGACTGTTGTTGCTCTCTATGTCTACACAGTGATAGCCCAGATTTCTGCCACCCTGAAACTTCTTGCAATACACACAGTCCCTGCAGCTAAGCCCAAACAACAGCAGTGCCAACAGCAGCTGTGCCACTGTGTGCGGGCTGACAGCTGAGCAGGGGCTACATGAGAGGCAGCTGCAATACAGCACAGGGTGATGCAAAGCTGAATGCTAACTGTGCTTTTACAATGGCTCCTGTATGCTGCCAGAACCAGTAAAGGCTAGCACAAGCTCCGATTGCTTTGAGATTGCTCCACCTGGGCTGGAGCCAGAGCCACTGAGCCCCTAGGGCTCCCCTGCAGAAATCAAATGTACTAAGGGAGAGGGCAAGCTGGATAGAGATAGCAGAGCTAGAGCACTGCCTGCAGTCCATCTCCCTGCTTCCATAGGGCTGTCCTGCAGTGGTCAGGGAGGCAGATAACAGCCCCTGCGGCTAACTGCTCTTTCAAGTTCACTTCCCTTCCCCTGTCAAGGTATTTTATGTATCCTGCCTAGCGCCTTCACCAGACATTGCGTAGCTGCTTGAGACAGCAGCCTCAGCAGAGACCTGATTGCTCCCCCACTGTCCTGGGCTGCCAGCCGATGTGAGCTTCTGCAGCTGGCCTGGGATGAAGAGGACCATGGCCCACATGTCCAGTTTTAGCAGAGCACGAGTCACTGCACACAGCTAGCAGGGAATGGGGATTGTCAGGTTTAAGGAGTCCAATCTGCTGTAAAACACAGAATCACTGAGTACTCTAAGCTGGAAAGGACCCACAAGGATCACAAAGTCCAGCTCCAGGCTCCATCCAGCACCACCCAAAATTCAAATCCTACATCTGAGAGCACTGCCCAGATGCTCCTTCAACTCCAGCACCAGGGAGCGTGCCCACAGCCCTGTGCAGCCCATTCCATGCCCACAGCCCTGTGGTGCAGACCCTTTCCCTAACTCTGAGCTGCCCCTCTGCTGACGCAGCTCAGTTCCCTCCGGCCCTGTCGCTGTCATACAGAGCAAAGCAGTGCTGGGCCAGGTGCCCTCTGGGGTACAGTTGGCCCTTTTGGCTCCAGTGCACACTGCTGGCTCAGGTAGAGCTTGCCATCAACCAGAATGCCCAGACCCCCTTATGCAGAGCTATCTATCTCTGCCCCCCAGTCTGTACGCAGATCTGGGGTTGCCCCAGATGCAGCATACTGCATTTGTTGCTATTAAATTCCATGCAGTAAACTTCATACAATCCTGCTCTTCACCCCATTACTCTGCAAGGTGGGAGCACCTCTCCAACAAGCTCATTTGCTCATTCTACTAAGAAGTCAGCAAGATAAACATCTCCCCAGCCCTGCCCAGCACCTTTTGTGCTGTAGAGGCTTCCCCGCCTCCCTCATCAAGTCTCACACTGCAGACACATAAATAGAGGGCCAGTGTGCTGCTGGCCACCAGGGCACTTTTTGGGATCCTGCAACACCTCACACTCCAGCAGCCATCTCATCCGGCTATACTGCAGGTACCAGGGGCTGGGCAGGGGGCAGGGGGGTCTCACCTTCCGGACCTGCAAGGGTCTGGGGAGAGTAGCAATGGAGTGAGTGGGAGGCTGTTACCTATGCAGCTGGGAAATGGGAAACGTGGTGTTTTGGGTTGGCTGGTGTGGGTTCTGTTGAGCAAATTGAGTCTAGTAGAATGAAAAGTCATAGAATCACAAATATCTTGAGTTGGAAGGGGCCCACAAGGATCACTGAGTCCAACTCCTGGCTCCACACAGGGCCACTATAAAAGGACAAGTAGATGCATATTTGCAGGCGAAAGCTGTGTAAAACAGAGCACGGGGGCAAGGATGTAACCACAGTCAGAGGAGATAGCTGGGGCAACCAGTCATAGGATGAGAATCATGAGGGGCTTGATGTGCCCATTTCCACACCAATCCCTCTTGTCTCCCCACAGCATGGATTCTACCAGCACACTCCACCTGTGGCTGTTCTGCTTGCTGCTCAGTGCTGCAGTCCCAAAACCCACCTGTGATCCCAGTGCCTGTCCAGCCTGCCCCGAGCCAGGACCTGGGGGCTGCTGCCCGTCATGCGTGCCGGCCTGTGCCTGCCCACCCTACCTGCAGGATGACTGCGAAATGCAAGGCTTCAGTGATAGACATGTCCCCACGGGCAGGTCCTTCTACATCGACTTCGCCCGCAAGCTGTGCACTTGCCAGCCCAGCGGGGACATCACCTGCAGCTCACGCTGTGACCCCGTGCCTGCTTCCTGCCAGGCTGTGGGCAGCCCAGTGGCCGATGGCTGTCCCCGCTGTGTCTGCTATGATGAGGAGGAGGTGGCTGTGCTTGCTGGCTCCGTAGTGCCCCAAGGTGGCCAGCTCTGCACCTGCCCTCCCCAGGGTGGCCAACTGCAGTGCAGTGATGGGGGTGAGGCATGATCTGCTCCAAGGGCAGTGGGACTGGAGGCTTGCAGGGAGTGGGAGGCCTTCTGCTCCATCAGGCCTCTTCACTGGAATGCATTCCAGGCCTCAAACTGTCCCATCATGCGGGGAGATGCTGTGCTGTTGCATCTAAGCATCTTTTTAGTGGGCAGACAGATTGGGTTGGTTACTGATGGCACTGCAATGAACCAAACTGCAGTTATTTATTTATTTGTGAGGTTATTGTGCTTTTGTGAGTGTCTATGTTTATATAGGATGTGGATGTGTGTGTCTTAAGTAAGTCAACAGATTAGAGACAAGCTCTCCCCTTCCTGCTGCTGGAGACAGTAGAATGTGCGCCCTGAATGCTCTGAAGTGTGCGCTGTATATATTTATATCCTCATATATATACATGCAGGGAGACTGTAATCAAGCACAGCTCCATCAGGCTGATGTGTTAACAAATGTCAGCTATGTTCATGGGGTTGAATAAAATCAGTGTTACCAATGAACGTGTGAATGCTTTACTGGTAAACACACATTAGTCACTTGTGCCCCAGATAGCCCTGAAGCGTGCAGTGTGCTTCTTGTCATCCTCTTTACTGCTGGGCACCCACTGATGCTGTTTGACTGCAAATGGCAATCAGAGGGGGAGACTCAAGAAGAACTGCAAGGTTCCCACTGCTCATTTTGCTGAAGAACACAGCAAAGCTGAGGGCCGAGTGAGATGAGGAGATGAGACAGCTGTCAGCAATTTTTGTGCTGCTTGCTTTGCTGCTCGAAGTTGAGAAATGCGTCACAACGATGAACAAAGTTAGAAAATAACGGCTCTTGCTTTCCAGTGGTTTTCTGAAGTAGGTGTTATGAGAGAAGGTAGAAAGTAAGGCTCAGAAGTGCTGAAACTCACACTTAGCATGAATCACACAGTGATCTACACATGCCTCTTCCCCTACTGATTATGCTGCAACTGGGCCATGGGAAGGGTGACAGAAATGATTCTGTTCAAGGCATAAGAGCAGACCCTGTCAGCAGCTAACACTGAAGGGTAAAAACAGAAAGCCAAGGCATGTGGGCTTCTACAAAAAGCTGGGAAGATCTCTCTGGGTCCATCTGGCCCAACTCCAGCTCCAGCAGGGACACTCAGGCCCATATCCTACTGGGTTTTGGCAGTCTCTGAGGAGGAGATCCTACAGCTTCTGGGCAGCCTGTGCCAGGGCTCTGCCATATGCACAGCACAGCAGAGCTGCCTGGTGCTCTGAGAACCCCTGTGGTCCAGTTTGTGCCCATGGTCTCCTGTTGTGGCTCTGAGCATCCCTGAAAGAAGCCTGGCTCTGTTCTCTTTGCATCCTTTCTTCAAGTATTTATAGGCACTGATGAGACCCCCTGACTAAGCCACATCATCACCAGGCAGAGCAGTCCCAGCTCTCTCAGCCTCTCTTCACAGGAGGGGTGTTCCTGTTCCTCCATCACCTTGCTGGCCTTTGCTGGACTTTCTCTGGTATGTCCGTGTCTCTCCTGTTTGGGCTCCTGCAACACGAGAGACATTGGCACAGTGAAGAGAGTCCCCTTGCTTCAGGCCCTCCTTCAGAGCAGCGTAGAGCAAATTGTTTAGAGCCATAAACACTCTGCAAATTGTTTAGAGCCAGGAGCAGTCTGCACTCTCTGGAGAGGGTGCCGGCCTGCTGAGCTTATCCTTCGCCTGGCACCTTATCTGCCCCTTCGGTGTGACTGATAACCTTTCCAAAGGAGAGGCCAATGACAGGCTGAATCATTCTGTTTGTGTGTGAATGCTCCCTGTGCAAACACTGGGGTCAGCGGGGGAACAAAGAGCCACCATCTTCAGACAGCTGTGGCAAAATGAGTCTTGGAATGAAGATTGCAGCCCTTGAAAAGCATTGATTTTACATATAATGAAATCAAGTCTGTGGGGTTTGTTTCTGTTATCAGCATCCTGTGACTTTGTAAAAGCTCATTATTTCCACTATTTGTGGAACCAGTGGGGCTTTCCTTCTCCACATGACAATGATTCACACAGCAATGCTTTTTGGGCCTATGCCTTTTAAGTATGCCTGCACGGTGCCTGCCTCATGAAGCTGTAAGACACCAGGGAAGTATTCATGCCTGAAAGGCGATGAGGAGATGTTCCCAGAGCCCTCTCTCTTTTCCAGGCTAAACAAGCCCTGCTCCCTCAGGCTGTTTTTGTAGGAGAGGTGCTCCATCCCTTCGAGCATCTTCGTGGCACAACCTGGTGCCAAGAAACTGAAGCACTTACTCAGGTCCTTCCTGCACCTTATCAGGTACCCTGGGCTGCATCAACAGAGGGATGGCCAGCAGGGAGAGGGAGGGGATTGTCTCCCTCTGCTCTGCCCTCATGAGGCCCCACCTGGAGTACTGTGTCCAGACTTGGGGTCCCCAGCACAGGAGGGATGTGAAGCTCTTGGAGCGGGTCCAGAGGAGGGCACAAAGATGCTCAGAGGGCTGGAATTCCTCTCTTGTGGAAACAGGCTGAGGGAGCTGGGCTTTTGCAGCCTGGAGAAGAGATGGCTGCCGGGAGACCTCACTGTGGCCTTCCAGTACTTGCATAAAGTACAGCACATGCATAAAAAACTGCATATAGGTGATCAAAATTACATTCATTTTGGAAAACAATGTACAGATCATTTAAGTGCTAAAGTTTATTTTTAACACTCAAAGATTTAGCTTTAACGTTGTGCATCTAAGCTAGCAACTGCCTATTTTTATTTACTGGCTCACTACTGCATTCATAGTAACATCCACAGCTGATTTCTGTGAAGTTGTTGGGCTTTTTACAGCAACTCTCGTTTTGTATCCCATAGGGATGTGGTGTGTTGATTCAATCCCATTACACGTTGTTGCTGTGTGACAGAGGGCAGCAGAGGGGAAGTCTGTCACAGTGGCATCTTACATGGAAGTGCAGAGGAAGCAAAGGTGTGTCATTGAATTCCTACATGTGAAAAAAAATGGCACCCCCTGACATTCATCAACTCTTGCTGAACATTGATGGAGATCAAACAGTGGATGTGAGTGCAGTGAGGGGTGGGTGGTGCGTTTCAGCAGTGGTGACAGAAATGTGGAAGACAAACCACATTTTGGATGGCCACGCACAGCTGTCACAACATGAAATGAAGAGCATCTCGGCCAGCTCCTCCATTTGAATCAGTGGATTACAACTAGGGAACTGCATACAGAGGTGAGTATTGGCTTCAGTGCATTAGAAAAGGTGGCAACATTGGAATACCGCAAAGTGTGCATGAAGTGTGTATCACAAATGTTCATATAGGAGTGGACAGAACACATATGTAAGTTTGTCAGGTCTTACTGGACCACTATGAAGCTGAAGGTGACAGTTTCCTGGACCACATCATTACCAGTGATGAGATGTGTTACCACTATGAGCTAGAGTCAAAACAACAGTGCATGAGGTGGTGACATGTGAACACTCCATTGAAGAAAAAGTGATGTGAACTTGCACTGTCTTTTGGGATCGGAAAGGAGTGATCCTTCTGGATTTTCTGGAACCCAGACAGACAAGCCATCAGCTCTGACTGCTACATTGTGACGCTGACTGAAGACTCCAACTTCCAGAGTCAAGCCAGAGAGCAAGACAAGCTTTCTCTTGCAACACAATAACACCAGACCCCACAGTAGTTTGAAGACTGTGGAGCACATTGCCTGTCTTGGGTGGACTGTGCTGACACACTCAACACTTAATCTGTGTCTGGCACCTTCTGACTTCCTGTTTGGACCAAGGAATGTTGGATAGTGTGGACAACATTTTCCTAGCAACACCACCATCACAGCGGCTGTGAAATGGTGGGTCATCTTTGCTGGTGCAGATTTTTATGAGTGCAGCATGCGGGCCCTTGGTCATTGCTGGTGAAAATGCATAGCTAGCAGTGGTGGCTATGTTGAAAAATAGTGTTGTGTAGCTAAGAATTTGCTCTATCAGTGTTGCTGCACTCTTTGCATCTGTTGTAGTTTCCATGGAAATAAACAGGGGACATTGCTTTCAGAATGACCGACGTGCGTGTATATACATACAGATTTATATGTATATAAAATACCACAGACAAAAATACACTGAGACACTAATAACAGAAATACTCACTTTTCTTTCTGGCATTAATTTGGATCTTACCCATGGGAACACATGTACTCCTCTGTGTCTTTGAAAAATCAGCACCTGCACAGTACTGAAGGATGCTGCTTGTGGAATCACACCTATAATTAGGTCTCCACTGAAAGAGCAATCCAGATCTTAATGATGAAACAAGCTTATAAAGTCAGAATTGTATTAACAAAGGTAACTTAACAGACATTAAAATGTTGCAGAATCTCTGCATGTGGTAGCTCTCAGTGAGAGCTCGGAGGGGAGTGGGAGGCACAGGAAAAATACCAAGTAAGCGAATCACTGATTCCTTCAATGTGATTCATACAATTTCCACTACTACTGAAAATCCAATCTTAAAAAAATGTTGGACCTTAATGAAAATTGTCTCTGAATTAAATTTTATTACGACATTTACATTGATTGTATGCACTGGGTTCCATGATAAATTAGCAAAAAACATGCTGGGAATGCTGGCCAGGAGTAGGGCTATGGGCCAAAGCTTCTGCCCTGTAGTGCTGCTGCTAACGGAAGAGTTGAGAGACCAACAGAAAAGATAAATATCCTGATGAGTTTTTCCCCAGTTACTTCCATAAGCTTCAGATGACATCTTAGTTGCTTTGGAAAGACAAATCAAGCCTGATGTATGAAGATCACGCTGACACTGTAGTAGGGCATGGGAACAGTGGTTTGTTAGTCCACCCTGGTTTTAAAATGTATGCGTATATATGTATTTAAATACTCTACAGGCTTGATGCTGTGTATCGTGCACTCTCTGAAGTTGCATGAATTTAAATATGGACTTGGAATAAATAAGGTGTGGTGTCCCGGCCTTGTCTGGTACTTTTTGCAGAGCCCTCACTTTACAGTGAGTGCACGGAGCACAGAAGATACCGCTGCTTTTCTGCAGAAGAGTATTTAGAAACAACAGCTTCTAATCCCTGCAACACCTTCTTAAAAAAGGGGATTCATCTTCCAGGGAACTTTGAGACCCATAGACTAGGAACATGCTATTTGGGCCATAATTTAGGGCTTTGGAGTTTGTATGGTTTTGTTTTGGTGCAAAGGAGGAGCTGAGTTGAAACTCTTTCCAACTCTGACCTCCCTACATGCAAGCATCCTTTTAATACCAGAGAACTGACTTGATGATCTGTAAGGTCTTTTCCAACCTGAGCAATTCTATGATTCTATGATAATACACCTGTGTCTAGAACACACACTGTTCAGTTAATCATACATTAACACTTTAAAAACAAAATATGGTCAAAAAACTTTGTTTTTTTTTTTGAAAATAAAATATGGACCTTGAGAACATGCTCTGGAGTGAGTAGATAGCTGTAGAAAGACCACTTACTTTGAAAACAGTCCATTATTAAATGCATGTCCTTTTGAGTAGGAGGACATCTGTTATAGAGGTGACCAGAAGGCTGATGGTCACCTGAGCCATTTCAACATGGCCTGTGAGATGCCCAGGAACCTCTGAAGGAGCCCACATCCTGCAGTGACATCCACCCAGCTGCCACATAAGGGCTATGTCAGCCAGCAGGGCACAGTTGTTGCCGAACTGGACTCAGACACGGAATGAGCCTGAGTTCCATGCTAACGAGGAGCTGCTATATCATCATATGTAGGCTGTTCACTTCCTGATTCCTGACCTAGCGGAACATCATGATTTCAGAAGCGCACTGTAGTTTACTCTGCTACACAAGTCAGCACATGGGTGTTGCACCAATGAGTTTCTCTTCCAATAAATCATTACCATATATGCTTGGAACCATTATTGAAAGTTTGATGTCCATGCCATTTTTAATTAACAATTTTGAAACAACAACAAAAATAAACCCCAAAGTCACACACGTTATGGACTATTTATCTGCTATTTCTTTCTTTCATCAAAGCTGCTCCTGCATTACAAAAGCATAATAAAAATCCCCATATTGTTGAGGACTAATAGACATTTTTTCTTCATTTGCATAAACAAGAAAACCCAAACAAACAGAAGCCCAAGACCATCCAACCCTGCCCCCAAAACAGTTAAAAAGTTTGAAACTCAGCTCAAGATTTCTCTTAAAAAAAAAAACACCATGTCTTTCAGCCAAACAATACTGCTAAAGTAATGTGAGAGCTTTGCTTTAAAAATGTGCTTTTTGAGTTCACAGAGAGCAGCAGACAAAAAATAAGTCAGCCATGAAGCACGTTCTGATTTTTAACTATCCTTTGACGGATGGGTTGCTTCCAAAATTGCTTAACAAGGAAGGGGAGAAAAAAAAAGTTACAGGCCCACATTTTAAAGACTGTCAGCTGCATAGACCAAATGTTGCTAACTTGCTGGCAGCCTTACGGGCCGCTTCTGTCATGATCTGAAACACATTATTCAATTAACACAAGGTACATATCTTTGTAGTAGTTGACAAGGTTGATAACAAGGTTAACAAGCGTTTCGCCATTTTCTTGCTTGTTTTTTTTCTCTGGCAAAAACAGCTGTGATCACTCAGCAGGCCCTAAATAACCAAGTCACAGAAAACAAACAAAGAAACCATTTTATATTTCCATGTGACAAGAATGAACAAATAACACGATTTGGGCAATCTCTTAAGAGCGCGTTAGTGCCAAATTCACTATGCATTACACTGGACAATCAAGTTACTTAAACAACCCAGAACCTATTTGAAAGAGCACAGCAAGCCAAGAAAGGCATGTGTGGAATCCAGACTGGGGGTGAGTCTGGCAAAGCCAACTGCTGTGCCAAGCCAACACAAGGTCAATTACTTCATTATTTGCATACTACAGTCCAACTTGCATTGTCATGGATATGCTCTGTCCTTAGGAGGCAGTGACAGTTTGAATTTATTCTTAGGAAACCAAAACATTTCACTTAACTGTTCAACATGCGAGATTTTCATGAGAGAAGTAAATTTAGTTACATTTCCAACAGGATTCCAGAGCTACTTTTCTTTTTTTTTTTGCGCATTCGACCCTCAGAACCAAACTGAATATAAGGCTGAAAGGTTTAAAAGATTAACAGAGTTAATCTTTTAAAAAGTTAAAAAACTTTCTTAAAAAAAAGTTACCAGAAGCCAGAAGACAACAATATAGCACCTGAAAATGGAAGAGTCACACAACATTTTTGACATTCATGTCTTGCATAGACAAATGCTTATTCGTTTTTTTTTTCCCCCAGACAACTCTGCTTCAGAAAATAAATCTTAAATCAACTTTAATTACAGTTAAATGCATGTGTTTCCATTTTTTTCAAAATACATTATTTTATTTCCTTGTTAACTGCTACACGTCTAATAGTTTTAAGAAACTATCATCCCTTGGAAAGACTGTTGCACCCTTTTGGGCTGTCAAGTTCATAAAGTCAGGAAGCTGAACTGCCTTCTAATTCTTTCTCCACATGATTAGAGAAACAAATCGATTCATGATTCACACATTAGATCTCTACACCAGAAGAAGGTCCATAAACCTGAAACTACTTTTACAGCATAGGAAATGAGACCTCTAGCCCTTCACAGCAGGTCTGTCTTCTGGCCATATTCTGACTTGAAACAACACGTGGCACACACCAGGTCCACATGAAGTTCTTCCCTTCCAACCCCTTCACCCATGCACTGGTTTCCAGTGGGAGAAAACATCATCATGCAGAAAGTTGGAAGGTTCTCCAAGAGGTTCCTAATCATGATCAGGGACCATTAGAGGGAAGCAATTCTTACACAGGCGAACGCAGCCCTTATGGAGTTTCCCTGAGGTCAGCAGGACTCCAATATGACCCAATACCCAGATCTAGGAAAGTCTCTGCAGAGCCAGAGCCATGCCTATTGATTCTAAATGTTTTCCAGTATGATGATTACTTTTGTTATATTTTTGGAATATATTTAAAATATATATACTGACCAATTTGAATTCGCTTACCAAATGCAGTGATTCTAAAGTTGAAGAGAAATGAGAAATCCAGAGGGATCCAGACAGGCTGGAGAGGTGGGACCATGTGAATCTAAAGAAGTTCAACAAGGCCAAGTGCAAAGTGTTGAACTTCATCTGGGGCAATCCCAGGTGTTTTATACAAACTGGGCAAAGAACCCCTTGAGAGCAGCCCCATAGGAGAAGGACTTGGGGGTCCTGTAAACCAGAAGCTGGATGTGAGCCAGCAGTGTGTGCTTACAGCCTGGAAGGTCAGCTGTGTTCTGGGCTGCATTAAAGAAAGGTGGCCAGCAGGGAGAGTGAGGTGATTGTCCCCTTCTACTTGGCTCTTGTGAGGCCCCACCTGCAGCACTGCGTCCAGGTCTGGGGCCCCCGGTGCAAGAAGGACATGGAGCTCTTGGAGCAGGGCCAGAGGAGGGCACTAAGATGATCAGAGGACTGGAGCACCTCTCCTGTGGAGACGGGCTGAGGGAGCTGGGCTTGAGCAGCCTAGAGAAGAGAAGGCTCTGGGAAGACCTCATTGGGGCCTGCCAGTATTTGAAGGGAGCGTATAAACAGGAGGGGGAATGGCTGTTCACGTAGCTGCATAGCAATAGGACAAGGGGGAACGATTTTAAACTGAGACAGGGAAGGTTCAGGTTAGATATTAGGAGGAAGTTTTCACACAGAGGGTGGTAACACACTGGAACAGGTTGCCCAAGGAGGCCGTGGATGCCCCATCCCTGGAGACATTCAAGATGTGGCTCTGGGCAGCCTGGTCTGGTGGTTGGCGACCCTTCACGTAGCGGAGGGGTTGAAACCACACGATCTTTGTGGTCCTTTTCAACCCAGGCCATTCTAGGATTATGAGATCTGTTTGCTTATCACAGAAATCTTGGGACAAGTGGTCTAAAACCTCTTGTTTTGTATTAATGATCTGGATTAGATTGGAAAAGATTTGAAGTTTCAGTAGTTGTGACTGCAGAAGAATAGCAGTGATTTAAACCAAAAAAACAAAAAACAAGTGAGCTCTTCTGTTGCCTACAAACTGGGGACAGGGATAATTATACATGAGTTTAATGTTAGGTTCCCTATAAAGACTTTGTAAATAACTGTCTAATGTAAACATACACTTCTCCTGGATAACGTTGCTTTGTTTAAGCCAACAATCTTACACATCAAAAAAGGAAGAACACACCTTCCCCCCCCCCCCCCCCCCCAATTGTGAAAAACAAAACAAAACCAAAACAACAACAAAACCACACTTCTATGCAGCTCGTACCTACTACAGAATTCTCACCAAATTAAAATACAGAGTTCCAGTTCCATATGTTCAGTAATACCTTTGGTTATATCGGTAAACCTCTTTTGTTCTAATAATTAACTGTCTCTAGTTGGACAACAGAACTATTTCATGTTCTTCCCTTTCATAGGGGCTTCTGTTAGTTTCACTTTCTGGATATTTATATCAAGAGAAGGTCACAGTACTCTCAGGAGAAAAACTGCAAGGAGTGAGGTGTGTGGGAGGAAGAAGGAATGGAGAAGCCAAGCTGGTAACATTTTCTTTCTGAAAAAATAAGCTTTCAGAAGCTTGCAAGCCCCGATGCCTATTTTCAACTGAGTTCAAAATGGCAGATAAACTGTATGTATTCCAGCCAGCTGTACAGATACTAAATCATCTTAGTCGTCTTAAAAAAGAAGAAAAAAGCTGAGTTCTGCTTTAGTTCACCCTTCTCCTTTCACTGCTGGCTAATCACTGCCCTCCCAGGTTCACTGCTGTACTGTTTCCTTGCCTGCCTTGAAGCTGGTGGGGAAAGCTCTGCCGGTAGACCTGGAGGAGCAACTTGTCATGGAGGGGAAGGAGACAGAATGGTTTGTTCTTCTAGCACAAATTTCCTTCTAGGCCAATTTGGAAGAACAGATTTTACCATGGCCCTGTACGCACTGAGAAGTTATTATTCATCTGCCTACGTGCTACAAGTACAAAGATTAGAGCCATTATTAAATATTAACAAGGGCAGCTGAATAATCCCCTCACAGAAACCAAAAGCGTAGCCTGTTACATAAAGGGAAGTGCTTCTGGAGTTAAAACAAAGACGACTAAGAACAGGATGTGTTTCTTGGTTCTAGTTATCTCTGGCATCCTTCATAGGAGCAGTAGGTTGAACGTTTCCAGAGGAGCGTGATTTGTACATGATAGCAGTCTTGTAAAATATTTTAGGGTTCAAATGGATTTGACAATAGCTTTTGGGATAGTCATGCTATCTTTTGTCAGCCATTTGCTATGCCCTTTAACAAATGCGGTGCACGAGCAGCAAAGCAGAGAACTTAACCAAAATCGTTTAGAAGGTACCACTCCAGCTGCAGCAGATCATTACAGGATTTGAACTTGGAAGCAAAAACCTCAGCCAGGAATAAACGAAAGCTATTGCAGAAACATCACGAGTGTTGATTAAGTCCCAACATCAGTTTTTCAAAATAGCTACCAATCACTTAAAACTAGCATTATTGTACATGTATGCGTACCAGCGATCCTGGCATTTCTTTCTGGGTTTTTTTTTCATACCAATTTAAACTAGCCTTGTAATGCAGTCTTTAAAGACCTACTTCCAAGCATTTAAGCATATAAAAAAAAGTACAGGCTTTAATCCCACAGAAATCAATGGGACTTAAAGCACATGCCTGAGTATTTTGGAAAGCAGAAATAAAGTTCTCAAATATTTGCAGAGTTCTGCTCAAACACGATGAAGATTCTGCAAGCTAAAATCCTCTTCCCTGTCATGTTAGAAATGCAACTAGATTTGGTTTTAATGAGAAAAGATTACTGGCTTTGATCCAACCCAACATAGGGACAAAGGGACAGGGTTAAAATGAGAACATTGAGCATACCGTGACTCCTGGAGTCTTATTCGAAACACAAAGTTCCAAAAGTAAGTGTTCACGGATAAATAGAGACTCCAAACTTCGGAGGGGGGGGGGAGAAGAGAGGGACAAGGCGAAATTAATTGTTACCACAAAACATATTTTCATCGCTAGGTTTTCGTTTTTAAATGACATACAAGGATCTTCTACTGTAATAAAGCCTGCTGTATACTCTGGTGGCGACCTTCGGATTTGAGGAAATTTTATATAAACCCATAAATTACTTCTTTTTGTAGTGGGGGAAAATATTTTCAATACAATGGAGTGATAGCAAAATTCATAATGATGCAGTACACAACTTTTAACTTTTCAGAATCGGGTCTACAAACTATAAACTCTTAAATTTCTCCAATAACTGGAAATGTTGTGGGTATTTGAATTTACTTACCTGAACAGTCATTGAGCAAATATCTTCGTATACAAGTCTAGATGCAGAGTTAATGGAATTTGAATATTACACATAATATAAATCAACGTTTGACAATATCAAAACCCCATCAAACAGTGGGCCCTTCTTATGCTATTATCAAATATACGTTTACTCTATCACTGTAGGATAGCTGAGAATCATAGAGTGCTACCGTAGGCTCGTTTATTAAATTTGGTCAGTTTTCAGACCTTCCAAATAGGAATACTAAACATTTATTTTTCCCCTCTGGAAATTTTTTTTTTTCTTTAAACTCCTGCATAATACAGTTGTCATCCCAATTCCTCATGAATTTATAAAAATATTTTTTTTTTATCCAATAATCCCGGTAAGGTAAAAATAGGAGTTTTTATAGCAAATGATAAACAGGCTCATGGACTACGAGAGAAACTAAACTCATTGAAGTTGCCATACATTCGCTACTGAATCACACATGGCCTTTTTCTTTGTGTGTGTGTTGCTGTCCACCTCAGACTAGCAGTTTTTAAGGTGCAGAAGCATCTTTCAAATATACGCATCAAACTTAACGATCAAGTTCCTCACATGCTTTAAATTTACATCACCTGCCCATCAAGAGCTGTGTTAAATAACAGCACTAATTGAAACTGCATAATTCTTTAGAAATGGCAGCACTTCCAATTCAGAGAATAAAGGGGTGCTTACGTGGTTCTTTATATTACTAGATAATATTTTCTGAAATAAGAAAATGAAATGGAAAAAAAACAGAACAACCACATTTGAAAGAAGTTGCTGCACCTGCAAAAACACTCTTTAAGCTTACTATGAAATACAAAAAAGTGCACCCTTCTATATCTACATATAAAACATATTAGAAATAAAACTTGTGTAAAATGTTTGCTGTGCAAACTATAAAAACAGTCAGTCAGTCCATTCTTTTTCCTAAACGTTGTGTCACACTCTCATGCTTCCTACTGCAGAGAATCGCTGTTATCCAAAACCAGCCCACTGATATTTGTCGTTGAGAGATCTCCTCCATCGTCTTCACCGCTGTCTACGGACTCATCCTCACTTTGCCCCGCCATCATAACTTGCTGAACGGCCAGTGTAGCACCATCGGATGACAAGGACTGGAGACTGTCTACATTCATGTTTACCGGGGCTGTAATTGTTACAACAGCACCTGGAGAAGCACAATCACACAATTTTAGCTTCTTTCTTGGTTTCTCAGGCTAAGCAAGACATATTTGTATGTAGTACAGTTTATGATCAACAGGAAGAAAATCTAAGGAACTAAATTAAAATAAAAGCTAAATAACTTGTCAGACACTTAAACGTTAGGAAATGCCAGAATCACGTTGGTCTAGAATCTTTAATTCATCTGTGTTCTGGATACTCATTAAAGAAATCTCCAATCAAGTAATCACAAGATCATTTCTGCAAAGTACTCCAGTTTAACCCACTGCAGAAAAATTGGAGTGTTCATAGAGAAAACGTGACTTAAATTGATAAAGTTGTTGTCAAACCCAGCAGGAGCTGAGGAAAAAAAGTTGCTAAAACACTGCAATGAATAAAGCAGCAGGCTTCAGGACTGTCCTGAGATTAAAACAGATTCAATTTAGGAAAGTGAAATATTATTGGATCTGATGCTATGGAAGTTACTGCAGTCAAATTTTTGGAGATTAGTCTATTTCTCTTTTTCACAATGAGAAATTTGAAACACCTGAAGCTTATATAAAAGTGCAGATAGCAACGGTGAAAGGAACGTGAACAGATTCACAACGGATGGGGAGTTGTGAAGCTGAAGGGACAGTCCAGTACTTCTAATTAAACAGAATGCAGCTGGTGTGTCTACACATACTGAGAGAACTTATTTACACACCTACCCTTCCTCCTACTGTTTCATAATTCCTGAAATAAAAGCAAGTGTCTCACTGCATTTATTCCAATAAAATATCCCTCCCAAAAATAAACTGAAGATGAAAAAAAATGACACTCTTGTTACGTTTTTCCAAATTAAGAAGAGTCATGCTGAAATGTCAAGGAGTTTCTTCCACGAGATGTATCAAACTCTCCATTTCTGTTATAGAGGAATCAACTTCGCTTTCTGTGTTCTAACCAGTTCTCCTTACCATCTGACATAGTGAGCTCATTAGATTGCTGCTGAGCAACTCCTGATGCAATGGAGTCAGGCCAGAACCTCTGAACCGGTCTGTTCTGAGCTGTTTTCTTCTTTGTTTTTGGAGTTTCAGAACAACTGGAATCCAGCATTGGCTGAAGAATTCGTCTTCTAGCATTGATAAACCTAAACACAATCAGTGGTAAGTACTCATGAGCTGAAGTTGGTTAATATTCTGTCTCTTGGATTCACAAAGTATGCAGTAGGAAAAAACCAAACAGAAGTATAAAAGCTGCAAAGCATCACTTCTCCCTTCCAGCTCAGTCTGACATTCTTTTTAGCATGTAAAACTAGAACTCCTAGAATACTGTCATCCTTCAATATTAGCAAACTAGCTAAGCAAGTACTCCTCTCATTTTGCTGCTAAGTGTTCCCTCCCAAAAAACCTCACTGACAAAAATTCTCCAGACAGCATGACAAATGTACATTTCAAGATCTTATTATAAGCTAAGCACCAGAAAAGTTGTTGACAGTACCATTCAGAAAGCTGACACTCCTCTTATTAGGGCTCACCTAAATTTTATCCCTGTCTAACCTAGTTAGTTTGGTCTGGTTTTGTTTACTCCAATAAGCTCCTGCCTGCTTCAATTATTTGAAAGGCTCACAGGTTTTTCCAGGCCTGGTGTCTGATCCAGGAGACACTGCTAAGCACATTTTTCAGAAGGAAGTAGAGTGGTGCTGTCAGATTCACACAGCCTAATGCAATGCCTTGTAGAAACATCAGCCAAATCTCAGTACCATACAGCTCTGTTACTTCCACACCATGAGAACAGTTATACTGATGCACTTATGCAACCACTGTACAGCCACTACCTTGTGTATTTCCTCACTGAACCCTTGTGCAGTCCTGCAGCCAGCACCATTTTGAAATCACTACAGTGATTTTAGGAACACAATCCCATGAGTAGAATAGGATGCATGCTGGCATCCTCATTCCTCTTCTGCAAGACCAGGCTTCTCACCTTAAGCCTGTAAACCCTTAAGTTTAAACTTAAGACATACTACATACTGAGCTGCGAACTACAGTGGCTGAGGTACTGACACCTTCCATTTGGACACCATTGTTTAGCAACTGTCATTTGGTAGAAAAGTGGAATGAAGATCTATTGACAGTAACAAACTGTAAAATATGCAGCCATAATCACACGGGGAACACTCCTCAGAGCCTCAGGTCACTAAATTCCTTGAACCTTGATTTACATATATATATTTTTAATATAATTATCTTGCAGAAGAGATGCAAGTACTTCCATCTCTTCAAGCGATAGAAGAGTTTAATTCTTATGGCTGCAAAGTTTTCTGAAGTCTTTATATAATCAAAGTGGCTGAAGGATATAAATAAGATACTTGTGTATCCGCACATAATTCTAGTCCTTAAACATGTAGCATGGAACAGTAAGCTCAACTCCACATATCCAAGCCATACTCTTAATTATTTCTCAATCTTACAAGCACACAGAGACAAAAACAGAGAAGTTGGAAGAGTTTTCGGTCTTACCAATTGTTAACTTGGAGTAGTGTAAGATTTGTTTGTGCTGCAATCTGTTTCTTCTCATCCTCTGTTGGATATGGATGCTAAACAAGAGAAAAAAGCAAATAAAGACATAAGCTTCTGCTTCATTTCCTCATCAAAAATAAGGACTCCTTTATTACAAGTGATTAAAGATGCTAGACTAAGGTCACCTAACTTGTAATGAACAAATTCAAGAAACCTCACAAACTTTTATAGATAAAAATCATTTAACAAGAAGTGCGTTACTATGCAAAACTGATCTTATCCTTGAAAATATGCACTGTATCATTGAACTGTTGATGTTTAATTCAGCAAGAGAGATTCTCATGGCTGACAATCTTTATTAAACAGCGTGATCTCTGGGCAATAAGCATGTGATAAGATCTGATTAGTTATGCTTTCTAAAGGCACTGTCATATGAGAGTACTGACAAGCCTCTTCTAGTTAAAATAAGCTACTCTGAACTAAATGGATGAAAAGAGTGGAAAAGTGCTAAAGAAGCACACACGTGCTTTCCCAGCATCATTTGTCTGTTTCAAAATAGCTGCTAGATGACTGAAAATACCAATATTAAACACCACAATATTCTTCAAGAATAAACGTTTATGCAAAGGCAGGACTTGTACTGCAGGCAAGAGTAGGTAGCAACACACTTGGTATGCATTGGAAGTGTTGTTGAAAAGGGGAAAAGACAGAAAGCTTGAAATTCCTCTAAAACAGAAACAAACAAAAAACCCCTCAAAAAAACTCACAGCTACAAATAGAAGTATTTCTTTGTGTGCCATAGAGCAGGGCCAAGAAAGCACTACATTCTCAACACAATGAAATGAAGGATCCCTTTTAACAACATTAATTGAGCTTGTGGGGTACAAATATAACGTGATTATTAAAACAATAATGACATAAACGGATGGAACTGCTCCAAATGACTTCAGAAAAAACTGAGCTGGGATTACACAAACAGTAAGTTCACTTTCCCTATGAAACAAAATTATAAAAGACCACATAGAGTTGCATAAAAATCTTTGACTCCTGATCATGTTCAGTCCTTACCCCTATGTGCTGAAATAGCCAAGATCTCATCACGTTTGTAGCGTGCTTGGGAAGAACTCCTCTTTTATTTTTTGATGAGCCATCATCTTGATGCAAGATGCCTAGATCTTGGTTTAATTGCAACTGAAGCTGCGTGTATAATTTTAAAATAAGAAAGTTAGCATAGTAACAGCAGTATTTTGCATTAATATATGTTATTTGGAGAAGAAATGAAAAGAGATTAGGAACTCTGATTCTAAAAAGCTACTTTATTTGCTAGGGAAGGCTTACAATAGCAGCTCACCTACAATAGCATTCCAAAACATCTTTTTCAGGGAATACAAGATATGAGATTTCCAGATAATGCAAAAATTATAGAACGTTACTGTTTTAAGAATTACAACTGTTTTCAGGGTGTATATGTGATCTTGTCACAAGAGCCAAATGATGATTTGCTGTAATTTAGAAAAAAATCCCTCCATGTACTAAATGACAGGATTCTCTGTACTGATCCATGCAATGTTAGGGTTTCGACTGACTTTTCACCCTACCAACTCACTTGCACAAGCGAAGAGCGAAGAGCAACTGAAAAACCCCATCCTGAATAAATTCACTGTGTGCAAGCACAAGCAATTATGGAAGCTGTAAAGTAGTAAAGATTTAGGTCTTTAGCAAAGAACTTAAAATTATAAACAGAGTTGCAAACCATGGTATTTAAGGTCCTGCTAAATAAATTCATCCAACTTTTCAAGAAGTAGGAAGATATATGCAAAAGACTAGTAAGGGGAAAAGGTTCTGGCTACCATCATATTCTGAATTCACTTTACAACACTGTTTTCCTAAAATTTCAGGTTTCCTTCACAGCTTTGCTTTCTTTTTCACTTCTAGAGCTACATCAAGTTGCTTGCACATTGGTTATCTGAACACGAGGGGATACGTTGTTAAGTGCTTAGGCAGAGATAATAAGAAACAGAATATAAATTGCATATGAGATTGCGTTTCAGACAATTATAACTTATTCCAAATCAGGTTTTTCAAACAATAGGGAGCAGTTTCTTCAGGCCAGTCATTATGTCTACGTCTGGAATGAAACAAGATTTAAATATCCTTTCTGAACTAAGTTCAAGTCATCAAATTACAACAAGCACATATTTTTGGCATTCTTTTATTTGCAAAACAATGTTTCACTCTCTAAGTGATCTGTCTGCATATGGAGGCTTCATAACGAAATTTCAATAGCTATCCACCAGTTTTTCTTTTCTACATACAGAGCACTGTGAAACACTGAGCATTTCAAGAGGTATTTCCTATAATTGAGATACAGGAATACATACAATTTCACAGTGTTGGTGGTTGCCGTCTTAAGACAACAAATTTCTGACAGCAGCACAGCATTACACAGCAGCATTCAAATCTATCCTGCCATAAACCCAGTTCAACAATTAGGAAAGCTGTAATCCTTGTAAAATCACAAGGATGTAAAATCCTTGTAAAAAGGTATTTAATTTAGAAAGCTTTTTATTTGGCTGGTTTTGTTTAATCCATGTGTAAATACTTTTTTTCTTTCTTTACTGATAACAGAAAAGGGGAAAAATACATATAATGTTTAACAAGTATGAAGTACGACGTTGCAAGGCAGATCTGCTTGGGATATCATGCCCTATTATAAAATCTGTAAATCCTATAATGTATCACATTCAAACCCAAACTGTTGAAAACAAAGAGATTCATCCGAACCCAGGAAACTGTTTTGTGAAGCCCAAGAAACACACCTGAGAATTCTGGATTCGAATAGTCCCAGGTGACAATGCTTGCGTCACCACTTGGCCTTGTGGAGTGACCACAGTAACAGGCTGATACACTGTCCCTCCTGAAAAAACAAAACATTTTGGTAAGTAGAAGCCCCTAAATATTCTCTTTAAACATAGAAACGCATCATCACTGTAGACAGTACCACACTTCTGACAACATATCAATTATTTTAACATACCACAATCTATTCCAGCTGTCATCTAAGATGCATGATGCAAAAGCCATCAGCTGAGTGGCACCTAGATACATAGGTCAACTATGCATTCAAATGCTACCTGCATACAAAATTAACACAACTACTCGGACCTGAAGGATTTCACAGACTCCTAGGGATAGTTCTAGACTGTACAGAGCATGAGATGGTTACTAAATGCAAAAATATTCCAATCTCTTAAGACTTAGCTAGTGTTGCACAGAAAGATTTGTTAATATTGCACTTAAAGTGTAACCTCCACTCACACATACCTGGTATACACAGAAATTAAATCGATATCCAGAAACCATAAAGGCACTCGTATTAAACCAACAACTTTTCAGTTGTTCTTAAAATCTAAACACGTGAAGAAATACTTGTGTATTTTTTGTAACAACTATAAAAGGACCCATAATAAATAGCAAGGTGCCAGTTTTTCTTTAGTTGTCATACCTGCTACTGTTGCCATAGTTACGTTTCCCTGCTGCAATGCTGATGCTGGCACCATAATCCCTTGGGGACTGAGTGTGCCTGCAATGGCACTTGGCATTTGCTAGAAAAATAAAACAATTAGTTGGTTGAACTTATTTTTTTTCCCCAAGGAGATAAAGCAGCTTGTGTCATTTTAGCTCTAAAAATACATTTGGAGCTTAAACACAGGATTAGCTTCAAAGGGAGAGACTTCATTAGAAGTTCATCATTTACCTACATTAACTTTCTCATTATCACCCATCATTATCTTTGAAAATCTTCATGAATGCAACTGTTAGAAAAGATATTAAACTATATGCAGTAATTATAGGAGAGAAATGATTCTAGTTATATAAATACTAAGAAAAAAAGTTTCCAAAGGCACAAGGGATAAAGGACGTACAAAATGGATCCCTGATGCTCTTATTACAAGCATCAAAGCTTCAGAATTTTAGTTATTATCTTAATTCCTTCCCATTTCAAAATAATTTATTAGATATCTTGGATGCATAATACATTTGTTCTGCTTAGGATAATTCTTATACAGTCTTGACCTTGCAAATGCTAATTCATACATCTTCAGGAATTTATAATTTCTGCTGTTACCAAACGTAACATTCAGTCCCTCCTGTGTCAACAGAAGCAAGGCTCTAAGAGCCATACAAAAATAATCCTTAGAAGGCGTTTTTTTTCCTATTTGATTTCAGACTCGCCTTTCCACACTTCCACATAAAGCCTAAGTAAGACAGTAAACTTTAAGAATCACTGGGGCTTTTTAAAAACAGATAGCATCAGACACATTCATAAACCTGAGAAGGACCATCCTCTACAACACAGATTTAATTGTATTTGAAACACACCTGAGATTGCACGGGTGAATAAGGACTTCCAGGCTCTCCACTTAATAGAGTTTCACTGTTCATTTTTGTCTTCAGGCAGGCAATGTAGCGACTACAGAAGTCCTTGCAAAGCTCATTAACCTTTTCTAGCTCAAGCAGATGAATACGAAGAACTTGGATTGCTTTTACCATCTAGGGAGTGAAGGGGGGGAGGAAAAAAATTGAAAGTAACTGTTAATTTAAAAAAATATTTCACTGTGAAATTTAAACAAACACTACTTTCCAGGAAGAAAGACCGTCCAATTAATACAGAGCTACTAACTGCTGAATGCTGAACTAGACTTGTCAAGCTCTGATCATTGTGCTCCTGAAATGGCAAAGGAATGTGTTTACATACAAATCTGTATTATCACTCTGCTAAAGTAAACTGTGATGTAGAGGAGAAAGAAAACACGACTACAATATAATCTTCACATCTGTCGCATGTCAGATCAGACCTCCTAACCAGACTCTGCCTTCCTAAAAGTCTGTCATCTTGCTCAGCAAAGCTTGAAGTAACAAAACAGTTTCACTGTCCGACAGTTTTGAAGTACCTGTGCATTTCTATGTCAAATACAAACAACTCTGGGGAAGAATCTACTGGGTGAACTGACTGTTTTTGAAATAGAATGAGAGAGCACTGAAACCAACTGACAAACTTATACAAAAATTAAAGAAGGGCAGTAGGTATGTATGCTGAGAATACTTATGCTTACTGCAAGAAAAAGATTCCTCAGTTTGGGTAGCTAGCAGTACTTCATACAGCATAAAAATAGCATAGGTGATGGCAAGGGTCATGGCAGGAGATCAGAAGCTAAAATCAAATCCAGATGGTCTAAATTTTGATGATGCAGTAGGAAATCCAGGACATTCAATTACGCAGAAAATTTATTGGCAAAAAAACTTTTTTTTTTTTTAATATAGTGTGCCACCCCCAACATTTACTTGCTGTGCTAGAGCTCAAAGAAAAATATCCTCCCATTTTATGAATTTAAATAGATCGCAGCCTTGAAACATAATGCAAAGCTTAATTTTAACATTATTTGGAAAAACATGTCATACATAAACAGTCACAGACCCAGCTACAGCACTGAAGGCAATAACCAGAAACAACAGCCCAAGTTGTCCTCTTATTTTTAAGTGAAGAAGCTAGCCAGGAGCTGAAGCAGCCTTTACTCAAAGCAACAGGAGGAGATCATACCTGTGCGACCTACTGTAGGGAAGCTACTGTAAGGAACCTGCTTTGGCAGGGGGGTTGGACTTGATGATCTCTGGAGGTCCCTTCCAACCCCTACAATTCTGCGATTCTGTGATTCTGTGATCAAGGCAGGCACTTATGGGTACACCACCCTCTCCCTCACAATGACTTCAGCTTTCATTATGACAGACATTTTTCCTGTGGGTTTTTTATTTATTTATTTATTTTATTTTATTTTTTAAAGTAGAATATATTCCTGTTGTTTGACATTCACCCAACTGAGAAAACAGTATGTTAAAATAAACATGGGAACACTGAAACGATAACAAAGAAGGAAATCTTATCCCCTACTAAGGACTGTAAATAATAATAATAAAAAAAAAGAAATGCAACTTTAAAGACAGCTGCAAAAAAAAAAAAAGTCTGAGCTGTAGACTTGAAACAATTAATTCAAATTAAAATCTGGTAACTCTGATGACCTTTGACACCAAAACCCTTTGAAATCCAAAATGCAGTGGCCCAGCACTGAGGTATACAAAACAGCATCTTCTAGAGCAGCCCTCAATGGTGGTGGCCTTTGAAACTGCATTTAAGTACCTTTAAACATAATCAAGTTGAACGATGCAAATTTAACTAGATTTTAACACAAAACAGAGGTCATCTTTGCTTAAATATAGTCTGTTCCCTTTAGAATTGCTAATGATTGCCCTGTAGTGCTTCAATAACCAAATAGTTTCAGAGACCAAAAGCCTGAATTATAAAATTGCTTACACATTGTGGAACAGCACAGATCACGTATATTAGCCGCACACAGATTTTGTTTTTAACCTCTCCCATCCTCCTTCTGCTAGGCTGGAACCAAAGTAACAAAAATGACTTTGGGCACACATCATATTTGAGCGCATTCATGATTGAATTGCTTTTGCTTTGTAAGAAGCTTTTGTTATTTGTTTTTTCTTAAACCATCACCCAAATTTATATTATTTATGTATCAGCATTTGCTTGCAGGAAAACAAAACAAAAATCAACGAAAATTAGAGCTAATTCAAGCTAATGGTTGATATCTAACGTGAAAATTATACTAGTGTCAAAACTAAGCATGAACCAAGGATTAAGTAACAACAGCCAGATTTCTATAGATCCACCTACAGTCAATGCTACTTTTACAGGAAGCTGTGCTATTGTGGTTAGAAAGGCAAATAAAATTTGTAAATATACCATGTGTGTCACAGCAACTGTGGCATGGGTGGACCAAGTGAAATTTGCTGACTGAAGCTCCTACGATCCTTCAAACTAAAACAAAAATTGCAATAGCAATATGTTATTCAACCCCCCCTCTTTCTTTTATTTTATTTTTTAGAATCATAGCTTGAAAGTCTACAAAAAAACGTTTTTGTTATTTAGTCTGCCATACAGCTACACAATTTTATAAACCACATGATCCAGTCTTTTCAGCTCTAAGAAATAAACCTGGAGCATCACTTCAGAGACACGTAGAAAGACGTAAGGAACCATTAGACATATGGATACTGTTGATATTATTGTACATAAAAAAGTAAACTATGTTCACATATAAACATACTCCATGTGGAGATGCCTTTAGCCCTAAGATGCTTTGAATCATGCCTTTGTCCTATCTTTTCAGTGCCTTGAGTGTAGGGCACAAAGGAGAACAGAATACACTACGCAGCATGTTAACCATAATCCCCAGCTCACCTTTGTTCAGTTAAAATGCACACTTGTGACATTTTATGGACTTCAAGGGACATAGCACGGGCACGTAGAAAAAAATGTAAGTGGAAAACTCATCTTAAAAATTCTGGTATAATGATGGTAAGCAATCTTCTCATTTCAAAAGCAACTTAAATACATCCATTCATTGTTTGTCTACCTCCCCGAGCAAATTCCCACATGGGGCCTTAGGTCTTCAGGGGAAGAACACAAAGCCTGACAGAAGGGACATTCAGTCTTCACGTCTTTTATTTTGATAACCTCTCTTGCCTATTGAATCCACAGCTGTGAGATCAGAGGTCTGAGAAAAGTTGCAGATGTAGGAACACATTTTAGAAATTCAAAAATGTGGTTTGAGCACACAGAGAAAAAGTATAGAGAATATTAAAATGACATCTTCTGGCTTCATCATCGCTACAGGTTTTCCTGACAGAACTAAGAATTCAACAGGATAGTCTTTCAGAAGAGGCTACTGAACCAAAAATCCTTACCCCACACGAAACAAAAACTCAAGGGTCTTCAAAAAGGGCAGTGTCCTGTTCAAATACAAAAGTGAGAGCATATTTAAGACACTGTATTTCATATTGTTTCTAGGCTTGATATAGCTTTATTTAACCTGCTCTGACCTCACAGCTGCACCTACTTCGTGCAGGAGGTTGCACTACTGACCTCCTGAGTTCTTGAGACCAAATCAAGTGATCAAACATGAATCACCCTATGGCCCTATGAATGTGGGGAAATGAAAAAAATAAACGACAAAATGAACAAAATACTCATATATGGCAAGAGTTAACTCCTAACAGAAGCTACACAAGAGATAGGAACCCTCCAGAAGCAACTTGATGTTTGTCCTGGCTGGATTAACAGTAAGCAACAAAAAAAGCATTAAATTCTAAACATCTTAAAGCATAATTTAGAAAACTCTAGAAATGATTCGTAAACATTCATGCTGAACAACCCACCCATGTAAGTTACAAGAACAAAAGAAGGCTAAAGGAAAACAAAGGGAAGACAGCTCATTGTTCTGTTAGCAACTCCAAGCCTTGTTTCAGCTGTGAAAATTGGACGGAGATATGAAAGTGCAAGGAGTTTCAAAGATGATACTCAATATTATGAGCAGTGTTGAACACACTTCTAGAAAGGAGAAGGTACATTCAGGAACATCTGGCTAGTAATACAGACCAATAAAATCTGTGGTTCTTAAGAGTAAACATCTCTTCGGGTGCTGAGTCTGACTGAGGTGTATGTAAAATATGATCCAAAGATGAGTAGGAAATCAAAGCTCTCAGAAAGAAAGCAGGCTCCAGACTAGCAAGTTAAACATAGGAACTCTCTTCTACTTCCTTCCCACCCGGAATGGTATGGGAAAAGGGGAGGTCTGATACACTTCTTGCACCTGATGGGCACTTAAATCAAGTTTCAGATTTTCAGAATTCAGAAAGGACTGCTAAAGAAACAGACAGAATGAATGACCAAGAATCAGAAAGAACTATTGAAAACCCGCAGATTGATGTAGAACATAATTCAAAACAGAGCACAATTCTGGCTTCAACAACATGCTGCATCGCACACATATATAGAGAAGAAATATCTAGAGCACAGAAGCATAGCCTCATACTTCTCTCTCCTACCTCCATAAATAGTTTAACCTGTGTAGAGCTAATAAAAACTGAACCCCTCCAACTTCAAGTTCTCCTTGAGGACAATAGTTCTAAGAGGGCTTTTACACAAATGACCAAAGAGTCACTTCCCTTTTGTTTTCAATAGAGACGGGAAACTCTCTCCCAGAAGATTTTCCATCCAAAGACAACTACCTCTTCTGACTGGAAGATAAAGCCATGTTAAAAGTAAAGACAATGTCAAGACATCCTATATCTGAGGACAAGATGAAAAAACCTGTCCAGAAGCTAACTAAAGCTTACCGAGTTTCTTTCAACAGATCTTAGAACTAAACTTTGCATTCTTCAGTGATACACCCTTCCTCAGAATAAAGAAAGGCATCTCATACACCTCTCAGACAAAGGAAGAGACAACTGACACTTCATAATTCAGGGAAGACATAGTACAGCTTGAGGGTTTACTTTGTAGTGATGTGGCTTTTGAACACACACTGTTGTTGACTCTGTTACATGATGCACATACAGAAAAAGATTAGGAACACTGCAATAGCTATACAAACTTAAACTCAAGTGTGCTTAACCCAGGTCCTTTCACAAAGTACCTCAAAAATTCATTTACTAAAAAAACACTACATGAGAAAGTGCCATTCCCTCACTCTTTCCAAATTCTTTTCCAGGAAATTTGTACTTCTAAATACGCTCAGGCCAAAAGTCAAAATTTGACCTAATCCAGAAGCCATCAATATTAATGGAAATGCTCCCATTTATTTCAGTGCCAGAAATCCTTTCTGACAACGCATCTGATAAAGTCTTTAATGGGCAAGACACTACAAAAATAAAAGGCCTAGTGTTTCTAGACCTTTTACTATTTTTTGTTGATCATAACCCTTTGCCATGAAGTTTTAAGATTACCAACTGAAGCTGTTTGTGTGGTTAATCAGAACGAATAGAATAGTTCAACCGGACCTCCAAAGATAATCTAGTTGCCTGATCTCTTCAGGACTAATCAGAAGTTAGAGCTTAGTAATGAAGATTATACAGCTTAGTAATGAAGATTAAAGAATGGAATCTCACCCCTTAAATAATCAAAAAGGGTAGAAACTTGGTTGAGAAGCCAGACTTAGCAATATATACTGGCCAGGAACATCCTTAAAATGAAAACTGTTAAGGCTGGCAGAAACACAGAAATTAGTTTCTGCCACTTTGGAACCATAGACTTAAAGCTCTGTCACAAAGCCTACATGGAGCAGTTGGGTTGGGGGGAAAAAAAACCAAAAAAAAGGAAAAGAAATAAATCAGCTGAGTAAGTGACTCATTTCCTTACCTGAGGCAGGCCTGCAACTCTTGTTCTGATAAGACCTCAGTGAGTCTTTATAGCACTGTAATGCTCAGTTCATCTCAGTTTAGTTCTGGCTCCAAGCTGAATGATTGCTACTAAGCAAACATATACATCTTACTTATTTGATTCTGCTGCAGTGAGATAAGAACACACTTGGACAACCAGTAATTACTTGGCCTACTTGCTTCACCCTTCAGTCTCTGCTAGATTGTCCTCTCAAGCAAATGGTTTATTTATTGTTAGAGTCAAGAAGGGAAGTACAGCAAAAAGGTATCACAAAGATGCCCCATATTAGAGCCCCTCTCTACTACAACGTAATTTTTAATCTATACAAAAATGGCTTTTAATCCATGTAAAAACATATATATTTATGTGACACAATGGAGAAAAATCTGCCATTAAATCCAGCTACAGTCTTCTCTATCCAACCATCAGTATTTCAAGCAGAAGAAGAGTCTGAAGAACACACTAGATATTTCAAAACTTGACAGAAACTCTTCTGTCCTCTACTCACTGCCCTTGAACCGCCTGTCAGAACATCAGCTAACGCAGAGACCCTGGCCCTCTGCAGAGGAAAAGTCACACTCAGCTTACATTTGGTATCTAGTAACAGAAAGTCATCACTAACAATGTGACTATACATCAGGAATTCAATGCCAAAGATAAGCTGATTTTGCAACGTGGTTCCAGTTTCAGACAGCACTGATCTCAGTGGCCATGGGACACGAGACATAAACAAGTACTTCCTCACCCATTTCAAGCAAAGTCAACCAGATTTACGAAGCCCATCAGTAATAGTAAATACCACATAATAGACTTTGTCACCACTGAAGTCACAAACAGGTCAGTCAGGAGGTAGTACTATTTGAACAGAGCAGACCCATCTACACCAGTGTGAGCAAGATCTGAAGAGAACACTTATCTACGACAAAGCATATGAAGCAGGCTAAGACATGCAGGATATTTGGGAAAATGACCTTTGAAGGCTCACAGAATCACAAAGTAGTTGAGGTTGGAAGACATCTCTGGCAATTCTTTCATCCAGCTCCCCTGTGAAGCAACTACAGCAGGTCGCCCAGGGTCCTACATAGTTAGGTTTTGACTGTCTCCAAGGATGGATATTCCACATCCTCTCTGGGCAACCTGCTCCAATATTCAGTCTCCCTTATAGCAGAAGCGTTTTTGTTTTTTCCTCAGGCTTTAATGTAATCTACTGTGGTTTGACTCGTATCTACTTCCTCTTGCTCTTTCATTGGGCACAACTGGAAAAAAAAAAACAAAAAAACCATGACTTTTTTTTTTTTTGTCTCCTACAACTCTTTCCCAAGTCTTCTCTGTTCCGTGCTAGCCAGTCTCAGCTTTCAGCATCTCTTCAAGATGCATTCAAGTCCATTAGTTATCTTCACGGTCTCTTGCTAGATTCACTCCATTACCCTGTGTCTAATAGCGAGAAGCTCAGAATTGTATTTAGCACTCCAGATGCACAAAGCTCACAGAGGGAAAGAATCACCTCCCTTGACTTGCTAGCAACATTTTCCACAATACAGCCCAGGTACATTGAAATTTTTGCTGCAGTGATTCACTGCTGGCTCATATTCAATCTGGTGTCCATCAGGGCAGTCAGGTCCTTTTTCTGCAAAGCCTTCCAACTGGTCAACCTGTAGCGTGAACGTGTACATGGAATTATTTCTCCTCAGATTTGGCATTTCCTTTTGCAGAGCTCTCCTTCAGACTCTTTGCTGCCCTACTTTTTTTTCAAACTATCACAGTCCTTGTGAAGGGTGGCCCAGTTCCCTTTCACCAGTCACTTCTAATTTCATACAACCTTCCAGCTTGCTGAGGGTACACTCTATCCCACCCTCCAAGTGATTAACAAAGATGTTAAATGATGTTGGTCGTGGTATCAGTCCCTGGAGTACACCACTCATGACTGGCCTTCAACTGGATTTCACGTTGCTGGTTGCAATTCTTTGAATCTAGCAGTTCAGTAAGTTTTCCAGTTCATCTTGTTATCCATTTATTTAGTCCTTATTTAATCATTTTGTCATTTTCAGCTTGTATTTAGTCCTCTCCAGAAAGCAATGGCCCATTTGAAGCAATTCACTATATTTCTTTTAATTCGCATGAATGCTTTCCTGTTGAAGAATGATCTGAAAAATAGTAGTAGCAGCCAGTGCCTGCCCATAGCTGCCTGCCAAAGCTTTCTGCACCCTAGTGGAAGAGTGATACTCTTCACATATGTGAAGAGGCTGTGTCATTATAATAGTTCTGAAGCATTTATATTCTACTTACATTTATATAATAATCATCGCTCTACAAGTATTTCATAAATATAATGTTACACCACTGACATTTCAAGTTAAAAAAAAAAATATCGAAACAATAAAAAGCTATACCACTGTTTCTTACACTAGGAAAGTAACTAAAGAAAAGAATTATCATTTATTTCCTTTTGCTGTAACGTTTCTTCTTTTTTTATTCTATTTTTAATTCCTGCAGTGGCAACAATCATTTTGCAATAGGGTTTAATCCATGGAATTGTGTTTCTATGTATCTGTTAATACTTGTATCTTTGTAGATTACTAAATAATTGTCTCTATCAGTAAATATTTCTCAAGTGAGCTGCATCAAAATTTGCCCACAAAGATCTAATCATTAAGATACAAAACTGAAATGTTGGGGCTTTCAGTTCTGTTATAGCTATAAACTTTGGTAAAAGGGGCCAATGTCTAGTCTTCATTTATAAACTGAAAACCTCTATACTAACACTGAGAGTATTGTTTTGTATCATAGTATGCATTCTCCTTCAGCTACTTTCCCACCCAAAAGGCATATTTGAACCTCAGAGTGTTTCCAAACTGAAAACAAAAGTCTCTGTATAATCAACAGTTCCAGAACACAAGTGGTAAGAGAGCCTTGTAGAAGCATCCTTGAAGATGGGCTAGCGCAGTGTGAGTTGTGTTAGCTTTATCCATCCTGAAAGAGGATTTAAACTACGAAACTTTAAATTTACAGATTGAAATCATTAACATGAGATGTTAGTGTATCTACATCCCAGCACTGTAACTTACAGTGAAAAGTATATAACAAGTAGCTGAAAACATAACTTTCTACGCCTCTTTATCCAGAGTTGTAAAAGCTTGCCTCACTGTAAATATACTATCTTCTGCTTGCTTTCCTTTCGCATTGTTCAAATTATACACAGAGACTCCTGCAATTCCACCTTCCATGATGGTATTTAAACATTATTTCCCAGAACTGCAGTACAACGATAATCCAGTCATGAAACCTTCTAACCTTCTAATATGCTGTTTACTGTAACCCTTCTGACAATTCTAAAGAGCATCTCACGTTTATTCTCATCAAGTTACGGTTTTGATTCTAAGATTTCTCCAGGTATGTTGTATCTTGGTTTCCCACACGCACTCTTAAAGGCACACACAAATCTTTCTATATAAGAGCTATGAAACACATACCTTTTCTGAATGTTGTTTACAACCACTGTCAGTTTAGCTTTGTGAAATTTAATTGTTTATGTAGCTTTTTCTCCTATGAGGTAGACTCAAAAAGACTTGTTTTACTGCAGTCTGCTTAAAGGAACTAGTCTTCCAAAACTAAAAGTCCTGCAGATTAACACATGACCCTTGTAAATCTAGTGCTCTCAAACATGATAACATTGAGTTGTGAATTGACTCCAAAGACAAGAAGGTTGATAGTTTAAGTACAAGCATAGCAAGGGAGCTTTTCGCTAGGGAACGTGATTCAAAAGAGACAAAGGGAGCACAGAAATCACAGCTTCATCACTTCCTGAAAATCTTCAGAACTGAAGATTTACGTTCTGATGGACTTTCAGAAAACATGAAGATGACATCGGCATGTAAGAAGAAAGTCAGTATGTTACATTCTCTAAGCTCATTTTATAACACCTCTTCCATTAACTACACAAATCCTGATTAAAAAAAAAAAAAAAGTTAAAAAAAAAACCCACAAACTTACACTGATGTCTTTTTTTCCTAAACACGGGTTACATGCTTGACACCTTAACATTAATTTGCAGAGCGAGCCCGGCTAAGGCAAGCTCATATTTCTGATCATCCCCAACACATAGATCTCAGACAGTCTAGAAAGCCATATGAGAAGCAACTATTAAGGGATTGATAAAAATTTACAGATAAGGATGGAAAAAAAGAGGGATTGGAAAAAAATAATTTCAAAAGCTATTTCTCAGGATTAACATAAAAAGGAATCCCTTGTACGAAGAAACATCTGAGGAGAAACTACAAGCACCACTTGAGATATGAAACAATAATGGGGCAAATATGATGCTTGTTTCAGACATGAAAGAAACAGCTTATACTTACCAGATTATCAGTTTCTGGATCTTCACAGAAGAAGGGTTTTCCTTCTTTTTCCTGCTTCCTTACAAAATTTTCAATATCTACATCAAAACTTGCAGAAGTCGTGCCTTCCGATCCTTGTGTAGATTGTTCACATTTTTCAAATAACAGTGCTAACAACGGAAATAATGGGTGTCTAGAATAGAAGTTAAAATAAATATTGTCACTTATAGTTATAATACTGAAAAGTCAGGTATCTAGCTCACACAGGGTAACAATCACTCCTAAGAAACACAAGGACAAGTCTTAAATGAGACTGCAAATAGCACCACTGGCTATAGCAGAACATGATGAAAGTTTGTTTTTCCTTTTTCCATTACCACACAACCTACAGGCGAGAAAAGCAATAAGATAAATATATCTAAATAAACAGAACAATCACAAAACAAAGAGCTATGAAACACTATATAATTTACTGTAAACGAGTGGCAACAAATATGTTAAAAACAGCACGTTAGAAATAGTGATTTAGACTTATAAATAGGATGAATACATACTTAAATGTGTTTTTCTGTGAAGTCTAAAATCATTTATTTTAGATAAAAGCCATTTGTTCTTCAATGTGGGCTTTGCTTATTCATCACAAATAAATGTACAGAACTGGTGATAGCATAGAGACTGTACTTGGAGGCCTCCAGTAAAAGTGGTTAGGATGGCTCAGAGCAAAAGCAGGTTTTGTCAGCACAAGTCTGAAAATGAGTGGATATGTCTTCCTATTTTTTTTTTTTTTTTAAATTAACTGTGAACTGGCAATAGTTATGCCTTTATAAAGCACTTAAAATGGAAGAAAAATGAAAGAACACTTAACCTCATAAAAAAGAGAACAATACTAATCAGCACAACACTTAACACTGGGAAAAAATCTCAAATTACTGTGTTTATACATCAACATTCAATCCAGTTAGAGCCAATCACTAGGCAGTAGATTGCTATCCCTAAAGAAAAGCAAGTAAAAACTAACCTAATTACAATTTAAAAAAATACCCCACACTGAAGATAAAAACTACAGTATAATCTACAGTGAGCACAGCTCAACTGCCTGAACAGTATGCTAAATCACTCCTTAAAAGCAGCCAAGTTCAGAACTTCCTTTAAACTATGCTGGATTAGAATGAATCCATAATAAAAGGAAGATTGTTTTTTTGTTGTTGTTGTTGTTTGTTTGTTTTTTTATTTAAATATATTTTGGCTAAAAATCAACAGTGAATTTAAATTGATCTCCTCCTTTTCCTGAATGCTACTAAAACATATAGCCAAGAAACAAACTGTTTTTAAGCTGCCTTCTACGACTATATATTTTTTAAAAAATTTTAAATTCCTGTTCTTTACCCTTCAAAAGACAGAGCACAAGTCCATTACTACCTGTAAATGGCCTGCTTGTCTGCATCCATTGGAGTTTGAGATTCTACAGGGGCAGGACTCACCCCTTCTGCATCAGTTTCAGAGCAGTTTGGATCTTGTTCAGTTTTTAACTCTGTTACTACTTGCATCTGTAGAAAAAGGATAAGTTATTAGTAAATCTGCCTGCTTGACGTAAAACAAGCATACTGTTTTCTAAGGAAATAGCAACGTAGAGGGCTACTAAATTGCCAGAAGGTTGGCATGACTTGGCAATTGCACAAGAAGCCACAGTAGGAACAAAAAACCTCTTTTAATCCTTGAGACTTTTTGATGAGTAGTGTAAAGGTCACTTTAAGTTTCAGCTCTCAGCTTTAAAAATGGGAATGACAGATATCAGTAAATAGTTAAAGCATTTCATCTCTGAAGTGATTTTTTTTTTTTTTTTTGAGTAGGCTAGAATACATTGCTCCAAAAATTTTATGAGAACGTCTGCATAAAAAGCATTTAGATGAAGACAACAGAAAGGAAAAGTTTCTATTCAGCATTTCTTCATGCTCTTTACTGTACATTATAACAAGACACTGCAGAAAAGAGATCCTGAAGTTTTTCTTGCTCATTAAAAGGCATATTTTCTTAAACAGAACTAAAATATTCTGTGTCCTACCAATGTCTCATTTATCAGGAGCATGATTTCCCCTGACCTCTACCACTCAAATTTACATACCAATTATTTTAAGGATATCAAGCTCCTGGAGAAAACAGCTGTAAGTGCTTCTAGGTATCTATTTAACAAAAACATGTAAGCAAATGTTGAAGGAAGAGAAAAAGAAAAATAAGTAAAAACTACTTTTGAATAGCAGTTAAGACACATCTGTCAGTTTATCTAAATGCAATTCACCTATTAATACAAAATAAACATAGACACTTCATATAGAAGTTATCAGTCAGAACTGATAGATCTGCATGAGAGTTTAAAAGAACCAACCTAAATTGGTGGCCTACAAGTAAATAGAGCAAGGAGGAACTGCAGCAATAGTAAAGCAGAAGAAGAAGAAAAAAAAAAAAAAAAAAAAAAAAGAGAGAGACAGCAGTAATTCCCCTAAAAAGAAGCTTGAAAAAATATTTGACGTGTTACTGAAAAAGAACACTAAGACCTACAAATCTACCTAAATGACTAAACAACTCCACAGCCACCCTGGCAGTGTGAAATACCTCCTCACGTTACCACAATTGATCCCACCTGGGGTCAACAACTGCTACCTCCCACACTGCTGTTCTATTAGCTGCAGCTGAACACTTGTCTTCTAAATGACAGCTTTTCTGCTTCCCTATGGCTTTTTCCTGCCCATTGCCCTCACCTTAGTATCCACACATTCAACTGTTTGCTTATACTGCATGGATTGCTTCACCAGCTCTATTTCAGAGCACAGTATCACAATCTGCCACCAGTGAAAAAACAACATACAGCCATTGCTTCTACCCAGGCCTGCATTGCGCTGGCTGGCTGGCAATGCCTTGGAGGCCTTGCCTACATGATCATGGTGTTACTGGTGCTGGAAATGGTCTTCCCCAACACCCTCTTCTAAGCACCCTTCAGGCTAAATTAGTTGTCTTAAAGGGAGTCACAGTCACCCCTCCACTACATTCCAAACTCTGGCTCTCTCCTCTCCCAGCACCGGCAACTTCCATAAAAGACAAGGAGTCACTGCAGCCTTTTCTGCTTTAACCCTAAGAAATTTTATCTGGATTAGAAGACAGATGCTACTCTGGGTATCCCCGCATATTCAGAACTGACATCTCCAGGTATAAACAGAGTGCAATTCTCTTCCCTGAGAGGGTTCCAGTGAAACTTTATCTGCACATGACAGAAGCAAAAGGCGTTTACACTACCTCCAGCAAGGGTCTGAACGAACAGAAGGGTTTATGCTTTATTACCTGTTAGGGCCACCCACCTTCAAGAAAAATAGGAAACTGAGAAAGCAACAGAGTATCGAACCCAAGACAGCATCCTGCCTTGTAAAAAGCTTCCTCAGCAAGCACAGGTGATCTTAGAGCCAGAATGCTTGCAAAAAAATGATGCAATTAATGAACTAATTTCTTGGCTAATGACAAGGGGAAGGAGCAAAACGGAAGGGGGTGACTCATATAAGTGATTATAAGTGTTGAACCACCACATATTTGCAGAGTTTGAAGTTGGAGATTATGCTCAGCGAGGGCTCTGTCTTGCTAGGAGGAGGAAATAGCTCACTTCAAACTGAGAACTATTTTCTGTGGGTCATTTAAATGCTACAAAATAAGTAGGCATCAAAATTACTTGCTTATATGGTCACTGAGAGCTTAAATCAAAAGAAAACAACCAATCTGTTCTTTACAAAAATATGTATTACTTTCACCGAAGTGTCAAGGGTGGCCTGTATTTGCTGAGGGAATAAAGTGAAAGTGGTAAGGCAGGCGAGAGGAAAGAGAAATTAGAACTGCAATAAAAGCAGCACATAACAACAACAAAAACAATAACACAAGACCGCATTCAGATAAACATTTTTATCTTCTATAAAATGGAAAAAGTTGCCATTTTTTTCTTCTGTTCATCACTGTTGCCATCTGCTGACAGAAGTACTTGTATTTACTGCTTATGGCTGACACACAGTAACATAAAGATGGGTCATCAGGTTACAGGCCAATGGCATGACTTGTTCCCAGCTAACAGTATTTCAGTTTAGAAATTCAAACTGTTGCAATACATTGCTTGTTGTACAAAAAGAAACATCATGACTAAACATAACCCACCATGCTTCATTTACCTCACCTGCCTCTTTACAGAAATAAGAAACTGGAGTATCGTTGATCAGCTTTCAAACCATCCATTCTTATCAATAACCTCCTTACCAGTCTCCAGCATAATTGCTTCAATTCAAACTAGCGTATAATTCTAGATAACCAAATTTAATTCCTTGAAACCAAGTTGTTTATAACTGCCTAAATGTCAGCTGGCTACTGTAATTGCAGACATGAAAGAACACCAAAGAATCATGAACGCAAAATGTTAAGGATACCCAATTTGCCTTTCCTAAAAGCAAGAACATGAAGCACACAAATCATGTAGAGCAGAATCAGAATAAAATCTCTTATCTAACCATTCTGCCAGAAATGAAGCAAAGTCACACAAAGATTAACTAAGTCTTTATCAAACGTTTAAAAGTATTACAGAATATTAGCTCCTCACTTCAAATACTTTATTTTACAAACAAAAATAGTAATGCCAACACAGGCATTGAAGTCACAACTTCTTTCTCTTGCCAACTGTGTCAGTTCATAAAGAAAAACAATCTTACTGGTTGTCCATCTTGATAGTTGTCTATACTTAATGTCTGTGTTGCCATCATGGTTAAGAAAATGTTAATTGCATCAAATCATCATCAGTGCGAACAAATACTCTAAAAAAGAAGAAAAAAATAGTGTTACAGAAGTGCCCGTTTAGAAATCAATTGCAAAAGATGAAAATGGATGGAGCTGTAATACTGAAACAATCAGCAAGCTTATCGACAATAAAAGCTATGTGCATTTTCTCAACAAAATTCCATGTGGAAAACCACAAACTTCAGCATGAAACATGGAAACATTTTGTATTTTAACATCACATTGTCAATAAGATGGATGTAACAGGATTTCATCCATAAACTTCAGGTAAAAACTAGCATTTATTTCTGCAGTACTTAACTAATTCTAAGGTTATGCATAAAATGTGGAAAAGAACAAAGATTTGCTTCTTTGTTCTCAAAAGACCAACGACACATTGAACATTCCTGTAACCAAAACCACAAAGAGACTACAACTGATGGATCAAACGTAGAAAGTGTTAAGCAACAGCAATTTACTTACAAGCATGAATCTTATATTCTAAAATTAGAGCCTGAAATTTCTATTAGAAGCCTATATCTGAAGGCACTTCTGAAGTAAGGAATCTCCTACTGAAGTTAAGCAAGGCCCAGCAAAGATTAGAGCAAATTCTAACTATTTTTAAACAATTGGGCCTATGAAATGACATATTTTCAAAAGGGACTTCAGAATTCAGAAGTATCATTTTCTCTGTCATTCAATACTTTGGGAAACATTCATTTCCATGTGACTTATGACACAAATCAATTCATGTCTGGCATTCTCTTCAAGCATTACTTGGAGTCTGCTGCGCAGAGGAGTTCAAACATTAAAAAAAGACAATGTTTAGTATATCATCAACACCAGACAGAGTTATCCGTCAAACTATTAGTTTTACTTTTCACTTCCTTGTCAAATTAGCAGGCACTACAATAAAAATCACAAAATCCAAGAAGGCATTAACACTAAATGTCACCACGGAACTCCATTTTCCTTGACCTGTAGGAGTCCTAATGGTTAGCCAGTATAAAAATATTGATATTAGAGAGGAAATAAACAAAAACAGAGCTCATGTCTTGAAGAAGATTACATACAGGTACTCCTTCCAGTTTTTGTGCTCTCTTCTACTAATCTCAGTATCGAAGAATGAGATATAAGAATTTTCACCATCTTAAGATCTGAAATGAAAACTCTCTTCTTTGTAATAGGTCCAATGACTACAAATTTTTCAACTGTTTTCAAATCTTTCCTTCACCTTGGCACAGTACTAAAATATACAACCATTTTGAAGAGTAGTTTCTACAGTTTCAGATATTTTTCCCTGTAGATCACAACAGTCACAAGTACAGTCACAAGGGTTTAATTTAGAAACACAGGGCAAGTTTGGGAATTCCCTTCCTCATTTACTTCACAGTTTCAGGCAGAGAGATGGATCGTAACTCCTCAGGACAAACCTCCATCCTTACTTTGCGCCAAGTTCTACTCAACCAAGTTCTACTCAAAGTGGAATTTATTTGATTATTTACTCATTAAAAACCAGCTCTGAAGACCAGAGGAGCTTATCACAATCCAGTAGGCACGACTCCCTATCCAAACTTGGATATAAATTCACTCACTATGGCTCAAGTCCCACAGCTGCCCTGTGGCGGCCCGTGCCACCTGAGGTACTCCTGGCTCTGGGTCACGGTGTAGCTGCATACGTTTCCATCTGCAGACAGCACGTGCACACCATCTTCAGCAGCTTGCGGAATGGGAAGAGACGCACTACAACTGTGCTACAGTTATTCTTAAGAATAAAGATGACAGAAAAAAAGAGTAAAGACTGATTTTATTTTTCTGGTAGCTGTAATGCAAGTGTTTGCTGGTTTGGTGGCAGCAAGCATCTGGTAGGAGCGAGATTTTCTGAAGAGTTTTGGTTCACACAGCAAAGTTGTACAACTACGAGCCAGAAACCTCTCACAGCAACATCCTAACATGCTGATGTTTGAGTGTATTTTTAGCATACACCAAAAATATGGGTTTAACGTGTGAAGTAAAGCACCTCCAGCCAAAACATTAATCCTCTACTTCTTTTACGTTTTGTTTACACAAATAGTGCTGGAGAACTAACTTTCTCTTGTACAGCTTTATTGTGTTTTCTTATGACAAATACTTAGCTGTATCACTAATAAAGAATGAAGGACCATCAATAGAATAAAATCTCCAACCCCTGTAACCCCTGACTTCACTTTGATACTAACACGAAGAATACTTCTTTGGATTTTAGTCAAAGTATTATGAAAACAAACTTTCTCTTTAGACTAATACAACAGCCTACCAGTATCATCCCCCCACCATTTGCTTTTGGGTGGCAGAGGGTTCAACACACATCACATCAAGGAAGAGACATCATAATCTTACATTTTTGAGTTACAAAGCTCCTTTTAACTCACCCAAGCAACTGGATGATCTTTCTTGCATTTTCTAGCAACAGTTGCTCTTCTATCTTTAATATGCAATGCTCTTTTCCAACTATTTGACTTACAGCTTCCTCCCTTCCGTATTTGCTTTCCAAAACATGAAACATTATACAAGGAATAACTTAAGAAGAACTTCAAATCTACTTTTTATTAGCTAAACCCACATTACAAAATACCTTACCATTTTAATAATGCACTAATCTACTTTCTCAAATACTACTCTGTGCTTTAGCTTAGCAATACAACATATTGTACAATTATTTACATCACATGAGTTCTTATTAATAGTATTTCATATTCATAAATAAGACTGTATGTGCAGTGCTAAAATTTGAACTTCTGCTATTGCATAGGCAGGTGATAATTACTCATATGCAACTACACAAGCTGTACTCTACTTCCAGCTTTCACATAGCTGGCATTAATACTAACAATTAAACAATGAGAAGGCCAATCACAAAGAAGGCTCCAGACAAAAAAGGAAAAGTAAATCAACATTTCCTCCTCGTATACTATTCCTTTTCAAAGCAGAAGGCAGAAAAAATGTTGGTACTTTATGTAAACACAGCACTGAAAAAAAACAATCCAATAAAAGAGGAAATAAAGGATTGCAAAGAACAGAGACATTCTTAAACGAGCCATCACTTATTATTTTGAGATTCAGATTAAAAAACCCAAAAGCATAACAAATTACCACCACAAAAAAACCAAAACCACCAAACAAAAAAACCACAACCGACCAAAGAAGCAAACAAAAACCCTTGAGTTCTTTTTATATTTCTAACCTAAACATCAAATGACATGAATGTTACTTAGCCCTTTACTATTACACTGTAGAGCCAAAGAAAACAAGAAACACTTCAAATTTCATGCTACATTTACTTAGTTTTATAACTTACATCTCACCTGAGCTTTCAGTCTTCATAGGACAACAATATCTATTACTTTGAAACTCGGAAAACAATATTAATTCCTCATCAAAAGAAAAAAAAAAAATGGGCAAGACTTGAACACACTCACTGATAGAAATACTTTGGAATTGCTTTTTTATGGCTATGAATCATTCAACATTAAAGTTGAATCAGATACCTAAATGTTGATGCCTTTCCAAAAGAACTTTAAGGGAACATATTCTAAAATATAAGTGCTGTGAGCATTTACCTTGTGTTTAAACATTTAGTTTTTCAGAATAGCTTACAGCCACAGTATTGATGACTGACTGTATTGACAGAGTCAAAAGGCACAAAGTCCTAGTCTTCTTTCCCTAAAGGAGCACATTTCATTACTGACTGTGATACTAGAAGCAGAAACAAGGCTACCATCGACATCAAAACGTTCAAACAGATCACACTCATCAATCTACAAAAAGTAACCACTATTTCAAGATTATTTTACAAGTTGAAGAATCTTGCAAAATGTCACTAAATAAATTGTTTGGCTATGGGAGACAGATAATCTCTTAGAAATGATGAAATAAGGTAAAATACTTTAAGAAAAGTACCTTTGAAATGCGGTAGAGTTAGCAAAGACGTGAGATAATATCAGTGACACAAATAACAACATGAAAACGGAAGTAACCAAGATAACACATTCAAACTGGTGAAGACTATAGGATATGATAAGAATTTCTAGACTGACCCTTCCACATTTCCATAAGGAAAAGACATTCCACACTAAGAAATCCCTTAGGCCAAATGAAGGGGAAAAAAAAAGGGACGCGCAGCTTTGAGCCAGATCCATAGATAATCTCACCAAAAAAGGCTTTAGCCCCATTCTCTCCCCATGGAATAGCTAGAAAGGATTCTGCATGGGTAGATTTGTTATTTCCCATAAGAGCTTCCCCTCTGACTTATAATTACAGTAGTGGAAGATTAAGCTATTAGGCAAGATAGAAACTGATGAGATTCAGTGAAGAAAACTACTGCAAATCAAGAAGAACAAATTGAGCTAATGACACACTTAAATTGAGGCAATTAACTGAGGAATTATTTGAGTTCGCTAAAGAGAAACATCTCATTATCCAGTAGTGGTTAGAAACAAACTACATTAGACTTCAAGAAAAATAACTTTAAAGGTATTTACACATTTGGCTTTTATAAGCTAATTTAGGATACAGCATCCAGTCCCAGTTAGCAGATACACAGCTTAAGCAGATGTTCATTCTGCAAACAGTGATGCTAGATGAAGCTGGTATCACTCCCAGATGTTTATCACTGCCACCCTGCCAGAGCTAATTATTTCCACAGCCCTACCCTGAGCTTACCAACATGTGAATGACTTCTGATCCCTTCTACATAAAGTTAGTCAGGCTAATTCAACTCTCTTTTAAAGGTGGCTATAATGCAAACCAGCCGATTTTGTCTGAGACACGTTACTGTGCACTCACACAACCCCTGCTCTCGCTGACCTATTAGTGTGGTAATTTCTGGTTCAAGTGTGGTGGTTATCAACTCACAGCAGGACCATCTTTAACCAGCACAGCTATACCTAATGCTACATGGCCTAAGGTATCTGAACGGGGCCTAAGCACACGTGACTTCTGGACAAATTAGCTTTAAAAATTCCAGTTATTCTTTGTTAAGGAAATTGAGAGTAGAAGGAAAACAGCGTAGTTGTGTTATATTCAAAGAGTTACAAATAACAAAAATAACTGGTGGCCAAGAGGGGTCTGCCAGACTGCTTCATGGTGAACACTATTAACTCTCGTTTTATTTATTTTGAGAACAAAGTGTGAGGAAAACCCAAGGAAAAACTTAAGGTCATGTAAACTGGAGGCTGACACATGAACTGCAATCAGAAATGCCACTGACATCTGTGGTGAAAGGGAATTTGCAAAACAACTGTATTCTACAAAAGTGAAAAAAAATTCAAGCCTTTAACAGAAATGAGTATGGAGGTAAAACATAAGCTAGAAAGGAAGCTAAATTAAGAGGGGTGATAATAATTAGAAGTATGCAGACCTTGTGCAAATTAGGGAGTATATCTAAGAAAAAAGCTCAAAGGTGAACTGAAACACTTCAGACAAAGTGCCCATCTCTCCTCACTTGCTCTACTTATTCCTTCATAACTAAGAGCGCAGGGACCACCCAGAAAATGTTAACATAAGGTGCAAGTAAGCTGTTGGAGCTCAGTAATATCGTTTTTAACATATACAAGCTACAACAGATGTTTGTAAGAGATATAAATAGTTATGCTTCAGGGTATAAGCCAACCACTAACTGTCTTAGGGTTGTGAAGAAACTACCCAACCAACCTGTTAACACGTAATTGTTCCTTTTAATTTTCCACTACACACGTTCTTTTGAAGTACTTCAGAGAGAAAAGGGGACTGGCAGATTCTGTATGGCTATTTATTGGTTTATTCTTAACTTCAGGCAGCAGGTACAATACGACATTCTTGCAGCTAACATCCAACAAAATTCAACAGAAACAAAATTAAAACACGGAGTTTGCTTGACATATGAAAAGCACCTAGAACCTGCTTCACTTGTCATCAAAATATGTAATTATATAGCTCCCATGATGCATGGCTAAGTCAAATATAAGCCGGGAGAAAGCTGCTCACCCTTCTCCTTCAGTGGGTTGAGGACACCATTATCTCATTCCAGCAGAGTGAGTCCCACTGATGTACCAGGTGCACAACAGAAACCTGGGAACCAACAGAAAAAGATTCAGAGACAACAACATACAGCACACTTTCTGAGACTGAAGATGATTAAAGAAAATACAGAAGGCTACAGTTGACTTGCTTGCTGTTGAGTCTTTATACTTTACTCTCTGCTTAGATGAGACAAGACACATCCCCAAATAAAACTAATAGGAACAACTCAGCTCCGAGTTTTCAGGGAAGTCCTTCTGCATCAAAATTCAGCATGAAGCCAAGAAAGGGCAAAGACTTTTCATTTCCCAATTTAAATCTCTTTCATAATCACACTTTTACTTGATTGTGGAATGTATTCCAGCGGTGGCTATAATCAAGTAATCTTCTACATGATAAACACTAGCAGCATACCAAGGAGTGTGTGCCATCATTGGTACTGAATGTTTAGAGAAGGCGGGTTCTGCTACAGATTTATTCAGCAATTTTAAAGAAACTTCACAAAAATTACCATTTACAGTTAATTTTATTTAATTTCACAGCACTTGTTTGATACATTAAAGCTACTTTAGAAGACTTGAAGAAGAAAGCAAAGTAGCAAAGATTATAAAAATATTTAACTGAAAAGTATTACAGAATGCCTACAAAACTCTCACCAGAGGTTACTGATGCTAACCTTGTGCAAAGGCCATCTGAAATGATGGCTACAGCACAGTTTGGCTCTTACACCAGATTATCTTTGTTTCCCACACAGAAAAAAGTACTCGTGTTCCCAGTTCTGCTGAGTGCGTAAGAGCTGAAACGAAAGTAACTCCAACATTTCTGAAAGTGAGATGAAGTTGGTATCTACATTTCTGAACCAACATTTATCCGTGTATAGTGCATATGTACAGTTTTCCAGGTCAGTTCACAGACACACAAAATGCTAAGGGCCAGTCAATACAGACACCATCCACAGTTTATGAAAACCAGCTCTGAAAGAGCTGAGAAGATACTCTAGGAAGCAGTGAGGCATTATATCATTTAGTCACTGGTAAGAGATGAAATACTGAGTTAGGAGTCCCAGCCTACAATGATATGCCTGTTCATGAAGCCTTGAAGGGCTCTCTGTCCTCAGCTGTCCAAGACCTGTGTACCCCAAGAAGAAATTTCTCTCATTTTTGTCTTATTCCCTTCTTCACACACTATTCACCTTCTGTAATTCTGGTACTCCTTTTCACTTTTCTCAGCTTACTGAGCTACTTGCAAAAAGTCATTTCCCACTCTGCAGAATCTTCTGAACATAGGTCACTGCCAAATAAATGGGGATTATCCATTTTTTTGTGTCTAAAGGGTCTACTTTACCATCACAAATCTGAAGAGCCTGTTTCTTTCATCCAGAAACAGCTGCAGCAAAGAACCCGTAGTATCTTGGTTGACAGATCTAATCACTCAAAAAATATGACGTAAAAAGAAGAAAGCAGTCCTTGCTTCCAAAGCCTTTCCCGAAACTCCAGAAACAGGCAAGCTGCAAGACCTCGTGTATGAGACATCAAGGGCAGAATGGAGGAAGTACTGAAGAAATGCAGCCCAGGTGAAAGATGCCAAGAAAAGGTTGGGCAGAGGAGTGAGAGGACATTGCAGTCATGTTGCTTTCTTCCAAAAGACAACTGAGAGCAATTACAACTACAAAGCCTACTCCGAAACATATGAGAGAAGAAAATGATAGAGATCTGAACTTGCATGTTTTGTCCTCCCACATACCTCAGAGGAGGCAAGAACAGGGTGCAGCTCACCTGTTAAAGGATGGAGACAACAACAAGGCATTGTGGAGCCTGCACTTTACTGTTATCCGTTTGTTTTTTCATTTTTATACTTCTTGCAGACCAGCTTTAAAATCATGTTATCAATATAAAGACGACAGTTAACTATGAAACCAGAACAAATGGCCACTTGTTTTGTCACTTAAAGGCTTAGGTTTTTATTATGAAGTAAAATACAACCTTGTTCATTCAAGCATAAATGAGCCCTGCATTCAGCAGCTCTCACTTTGCATGCCAGCCAGTAAGAAACAAAGACCTGTGCATACATTCAGATCTACAAACATCAGCATACATAAAGGGTATGTATATATACATGTATGTGATTACAGATTCAAATAAAAATGACAAAGTAAAACACAGAGTACATATGACAACTTGCCAGCAGGGCTTCATTCTACCTTTGCTGCAGTTGTTACTTATCTCCATCGACCTGCCTACAAAGAGACGTTAAGTAAAATTAAGACAAACAAATCAATGTGAAGTTGATGCACACAGGTTTATTAAAAACGCACTCCATGAGAATGCAGTCCTTACTCAGCAGCGAGGTGACTTTCATTTCCTCTATCTTCTGTACGTACAAAGTACAGCCATTATTTAGAAATATTGTACTTTTAGAAAGATTATGTTCCTGTTCAGGAGTATAATACCTGCCTCGGGGAGTTACACTACACAAATACAGCTCAACGATTATTACACAACAGCTATGTTGTCAATTTCTTTGGGAGAAGAGCCCTAAAAAAAGCCACAAAACCAATTTTCTGCTGCAGTAAAATGAGATTTACTTTGTGTCACTTTTTTCCCTTTATTGTTTGGTGATACAATAAAGTTATTTATATATTAATCTGGATGAAGATGAGATGAAATTTTAAGAAGAGTGCACCGTACACTTTAAGAAACTGAAAATTAAAATAAAATCAAAATCCACTGCTAAGGTGATTTTTTTTTTTTCCAGAAATTGAGGCTTCAATCTACCATTAACCTTTATTTGCACACTGAATCTTGGATGTATATACTGGTGGTGATGGGTCGACATTTGGACTAGATGATCTCAGCGGTCTCCTCCAACCTTAATGATTCTACAGTTCTATAAGATATGGGCTTTATTCAGCAAGATATCTTCAGTGCTGTATGTACTGCTTTGTTGTTCCATTACTTCTCCACAGCATCCTGTTTTCATATCATTCCATTTGATAAGAAGGCATACAACATATTTGTATCACAGGTTTTATCTTCCAAGCATGGCCACAGTGTCACACTGTACTGTGAACAACAGACCATCTCATGAGAAGATGTGTGCCCCTTTAGCAGTTCACACTCATTGAGCACACTGCTTTCTGTGTTTTAAAGGGATTCTGGAAATTCTCTTATTTGCTGGTACTAAATACGAAAAAACCATTACATATATAAAAAATGGTGCCACTTTGCATGCTGCAATTGCATACGCAGTAACTTACAAAATAGATACTAAGGACGTATAAGGCAATACACATTTCTCAAGGCACAACAGTGAAAGCAGATGGGTCTTGTCAAGAACTCCAGCTCCTTAAATCTGCCTACACCCTTTGGGTTTGCACCAGCACATTTCTGGGGATGCACACATCATCATGGCTCACGTTCATGGCTTGTGTAATTGCCTATTTACCGTCATGCTTCTTAACAACAAGAAAGAATTCTATTCCAATCTAGTCATAAAATGATGCCACCTCAGCATGCTAGGTACCCTGGCTGCAGGTAGCTCTTGGCATTGCAGAAGGTAATCCTCACAGGCATAAAACCTCATTCTTCCAACTGTTAAAAGGTTCTCCAAATCAAGAAACTTCTGCAGCATCTCAGTTTCTCTTACCCATTTCACACTGCAATGTGATGCTGCTTTATCAGCTCCATACAGTAGAAAAGAATTATGGGGACTAGAAATTCTGATAAAAGGAAAACAAAATGTGAGGAAAAGGAAAGCTTCCTTCCCTAATTGCTCTGAGACTCCTGAGGAATTAGAGCATAGGGAAGCAAAAATACTCCCCATCACTCTCATTCATTCCCAATTGTCCACACAGTAAAGGATGACTCTTTTGCTATTTCTTCTTCTTAACAGTGCAAACTGAAGGACTTCCATGGTCTTTGCTTATGTATCCTAGCACGTGAATTCCTCACATATGTCTATTTTTATCACAGGACAGAGAATTATTTTTCCATTCAAGATATACCAAATAAACTGTCATCATAACATCTAAGACTCCTACTATCCAAATGATAGCATGGTATCTGACTTGCTGTAGTGCCAAGAGGAGCACATTAGAAAGACAACTGAAGAACCCTTGAAGACCAGAGGGCGTGTATCAGCAGTTATACAGCTGGAACTGATTCTGATACAACTTTCCTACCTAATGATACTTAATTACTTTTTCAAACACAATTTTATTAATAAAGCAGAAGCCCACCCTCCCCATTTCCTCAGCACTCCCTGTGAATGAACAACATCTCTGCCCATGTGCTGCACCCAGCCCTGTATCTCCGCCACTGCAGCCTCTGGAATATCCCCACAAGCTTGTGGTGGCTCTCTTACTTCTGGAGAAGCTCACTGCAACATCTCCTTTAAATTAAACCAGAGCATTGACAACCTCTAATTTAATCATGATTTCTTATTTTCATAAAGAAGACACAAAATAAGCACCAATCTTACTATGTCTTTATTTCTATTAAATATTCTTTACAGTGTGAGCAAGATATTTATGTAGGATGTCATTTCATAGGCATGGAAGTTTTCTAACATTCATATCACAAAACTGTTAAAAGTTCCTAATGATTCCATGACAGACAAACCTTAACGATACTGACATACAATTGAAGGAAGATGATAAGTTTTATTAAACTAATAACTGCCATTAAAACAGACTTAAGATGTTGAATATGTAAGCAAAAACCCCTCTATACATTTTTGAACATTTAAACGCTTAAGATTAAAATGTTCCAGTATCAGTGGTTTTATTTTTATGTCCTCAATGGTTTCAGAAATCATAGAATGGCTTGGGGTGGAAGGGAACTCAAGGACCATCAATTTCCAACCCCCCTGCCACAGGCAGGGCTGCAGGTCACTAGGACAAGTACTAGATCAGATTGCCCAGGGCCCCATTCAAACTGGCCTTAAACACTTCCAGGGATGGGACACCCACAGCCTCTCTGGGCAGCCTGTGCCAACACCTCACCACTCTCTCAGTAAGTAACGGTTTTCAATAGATTTTGGAGCCCTTCAAGGAAACACTGACTTGGGCCAGTTGAATAAACTAAAGCTACATGAAATCCCAGTCCTGTATCTGCCAAACCCAGCTGCAATTGACCAGCAAGTTTTCCACCACTTTTTTTTTTTTTTTAACTCCAACATCTGGTTGAACACGAGCAGCCTGGCTCTGCCATCCATGCCCCCTGGGCTCCCCAGTCATCTACCACCCTTATTTCTTGTTCACTTTTCTTCCTTGCCCGCTGACTTCTCATCCCCTCCAGTTATGACTATCTGGAATCTCTTCAGGCTCCTGGGCTTACTGCATTCCTTCCAAGCTTCAGCCTCTGCTCCCCACCCTCCCCAAAGACCAGTCTTCACCTCTCCATCAGTACCACTGCATCTACATGCTCTGGGGCTGGGGAAGAAGCACAAACGAAAAAGGCTACACAGGATTAAACTTACCCACTGCCTAATGCTGCAGGAGTCATCATGCTTAACTGCTTGGTCCAGATGATGATTGCACAGTCAGGGGACATGCAGCCACCATCAGACAGGGCGATACTCAAGATATATGGAATATTAGAGCAATTTAATAAACATTTGCCAAGTTATACACTTGATCCAGTTTTTCAAGAGCTTGTAATCTGATATAAGTTTCTCTAGGTGCAGCCATATGTGCTATGTCAGTGTGTACACTCCCTTTCCCCTTCCTCTGCTGTTATAAGTTTTAGAACCCAAGTGCTGAGTTGCTTTTAAATAAGCCAAAAAAGCACTTATCCTCCTGTTTTCATTAACACATTTACTTTCTCCCAATGTCTTTTTCAAAATGCCAATTCATTTTAGCCTAAGCTTTCCGGAATAACTCAAACATACTCATAATGGCAAATTTCAGTATGACTAAGAAATAAGCTATTGAAAACAACAACTTAAAAGAAAATTAAGAAAAAACAAAAAACAACACAGGATAGATCTATTGCTGACATTGCTTGTGCCATGACCCACAAACACCCAGTGGGCCAGAATACGTGAACTATGTGATCATAGACAGATTGGGTAGTTCCTTAGTTATAAAGTTCTTCAGTCCAGAGAGCAGGAGGCTCAGAAGAGATCTTATTGCTCTCTATAACCTCCCAAAAGGAGGGGCAAAGTGGGGGTCAGCTTTTTCTCCCAGGTAATAATAACAGGATGAGAGGGAATGGCCTCAAGTTGCACAGGAGAGGTTGGATATTTGGAAAAAATTCTTCTCAGAGCAGTGAGGCAGAAGCACAGACTGCTCAGGGATCTGGTGGAGTCACTGTCCCTGGAGGTGTCCAAGAGCCACATGGATGTGGCACTGAAGGCCATGGTTGGTGGGCATGGTGAGGGCTGATGGTTGGACTGGGTTATTTCTGAGGTCTTTCCCTACCTTAGTGATTCTATGTAACCATACAACACAGCACATACATTTCGCCATTCTCTAGGCATGTTAAATATGTATGAAGCTCCAATTTAAGTCTTATAAACCTGCTTCTTTTGAATATGAAAGACTTGGAATTTACTTTTTTCAGTGCTAAGTACTGTAATACTCTTTTCCGTTGTTCTGTTTGCTGTGCTGCTTCAAAAAAACTAAGCAGGATATGAAGTATAGCCAGATTTCCGTATTCCCTCCGTACCCAAAATAAAATGCATGGAATTCAAAGGGCTCCCAAGTACAATATAAATTAAAGTTGAGTGGTACAGAAAAAATGTATTCCTCTTTCAGTACATCAGCAGAAAGTCATCATATTCCCAGTGAATCACCCAGCTAAGGGTATGATTATCTTGGTTATTTGCCTCTCATTTTCAAAATATCCCCTTTTAGTGTAAGCACTGAAATGGCCTCCCTCTTTAATACTAAATAGTCTTTTTTACACATTCTATATATATATATATATATATATATATGGAGAAAAAGGAGATTATAGCCTGGAGTAGTTCATGCGTTAAGAACAACCAAGCACATTCACATCACAGATGATAAGAAATTATGCGAAGACAAGGAAGGAAACCAAGTTATCCCCCTTTATTATCTCGATAAACAGTAATGCACCAGTACCAAAAAGACTGATATTTCCAGACTCCTGCTGTCTGTTTTCTACCCTATTTCCAGCTCTATTTGTGACTGCAATGTTACAAAGCTATGATACGAAACAGCCTTAGAGAAGAATCAGCCAACAAACACGCATCCTTTAGCATCTGATTATCTGATGGAGAGCTGTAATGGACAGGATAAAATACTTGGGTAACATCTGGCAGCAAGCAAGCCAAGGAAGGCACTCCATTCGCAGCTTTCTTCTTGCTCCTGGACTCCCCTGCTTAGAAGAGCAATACGTTGTTTTACATTTTGTACAGCGCTGAGCTGTGGTAAAACAACCTCCCATGAGACTTCGCATTTGTTAGCCTACAGCCTTGTAACAAGCACGGCTGAAGCAACCAGCTGCTGCGAGAGAGAGAAACCACATCCGTGGAATTTTAAATTTCACACACCAAAAATGACCCAATCTTACATCAAAATACTCATCTGCTTTATTGCAAACTTCCACGTGCGCTGGTATTGCAGAAGTGGCATTCGGCTCTCACAGCATTACACAATATTCTGAAATACAGCTTGGGCCGCACCTCTCTCTATTTGGGACATCTCACTGCCATAAGCTCTGTGGATCGTTCACTCCTGGCTTTCAGCGTGTGTCTCAATAACAGCAAGAGAGTCACGCTCCTCCAAGAACTGAGCTGCGTCTCAAACACTTCCACATTTGCTGCAGCAGCAATTGTAGTTAGTAATGACAAAGTGAAGTTTGTATATATGTGTGTGTGTACATACACACATAAATGCACAAGAATAAAGCAACCGTAACAGTTACACAAAATGTAAGGAGTTCTGTTTTGCCCTTAGCACAAAGGAAACGGTAACAAGACAAATGATTGTCCAGCACAGCACTCTATGAGACCCACCCTGAAGGAGGAACATTTATGAAAATGTATGCAGGCAAGGATACACTGCCATTGACTGAAAACAAATGTCCCAAAATCACTTCAGTGAGAATGAAGAGAAAGAGACTTCCAAGCCTCAGTGCAGTGCACCATCCCCTACTATACCCAACAAAGAACATTACAGAATATCTCAAGCTGGAAGGGACCCACAAGGATCATAGAGTCCAACTTCAGGTTCCACACAACACCAACAAAAATCAGACCAGGAATGAGAGTGTGTATGCCCTGTGGACTCCAGCACCGGGAGCTGTGCCCACCGCCCTGTGGTGCAGCGCCTTTCCCTGACCCCCAGCTGCCCTCCCCTGACGCAGCTCCATGCCGTTCCCTCGGGCCCTGTCGCTGTCACACAGAGCAGAGCTCAGCGCTGCTCCTCCGCTCCCTGTGAGGAGCTGTAGGCTATGACAGAGCCATTCCATCCACCATTTACTGAACTGAAGCTTATGTGAGGAAAGCAGTGTGAAACCTACACTGAAGCTTTCACGGGGTTATTTTCATCATAAAATACCACAGAAAGATGCAGAGCAGTAAGCAGTCTGCTGAGAAAACACACCACACACTATATAGAACAAACCAATAGGGCACATTTGAAGAAATCCAGAATAACTCCCAGAATAAAAACAACGACATACCAAGAAGAGTGAAAACCGAGTCTTCAGACGGAATAAACTTAATGACTATATATGGTTACACACAAACCCAGAAAAGGATAATTGTGCCATTTGGTTTTACAGTCATTTAGAAAACAGCACTCGCTGCATTTCTCGCTGCTTGATACTCCAGCGCTGGCAAGGCCTGGCCATACCGTTACTGACACAGCCTCCATCGGTTTCCTGGGCTGCATAACCCGCAGAACACGTGCACAGCACCCGGCTGCAGGAGCCGCATTACTGTATGGGCGCACACTGCATCTGCGTGGAAGCACAAAGCCCGGCACAGCGGGGCAGGCCCGGCACCTGACTGCCATCCCGCACCCCCGATGCCCGCGTCAGACGCCAGAGAAATACTAGAAGAGGCAAGGAGCTCCACACGGGCACCACGGAGACACCACGGGGCCTGACTGTCAAGGGCCCGACGGACGGACGGACACCACGAGGGCTCCGCACCGCTCCCGCCATCGCTCACGGAGAGCGGAGGGCGCCCCGCGGCCGGAGCTGCGCGCTGCAGCTACTGCCACCGCCGCCTCTCCCTAGGCGCCCGCGCGGTGCTGCCCCTTTAAGGACCCCGCCGCCGCCACCGCCTCCCCCTTCCCTCCTCCCCCTCCTCCTCCGCCCCCCGCCGCGCGCCCCCCCGCCCGCCCCCGCCTCTCCCCTCCCTGCGCGCGCCCGGCCCTCGCGCGCCCCCGTCGGCGCGCCCCCGCCGCAGCCACACAACGGCCGTAGCGGCAGCGGCGGCGTTTCCAGAAACTTCCTCGCTCCCCCCTCCCTCCCTCCTTCCCTCCCGCCCGCGCCTGCCCGCCGCCGCCGCCCCTGACCACCCTCGGGGCGAGCGGCGATGCGGGCGCCCCCTCCCCGCCGTGCCGTCTGCCGGGCCCGCTGTCCCCCCAATCTCCCCCGCCCCGCGGCGCGGCGGCGGAGTGGCTGGGCCCGGCGGGCGGCGGCGGCGGGTGCGCCGTGATGGATGGCTGGCGGGCTGGCTGGCTGGGAGCGGGTTTGAGTGACAGCGCTTACCTGGGTGCCAATCTTCGTCACACTGACAAGCGGCTGCAGCAATCGGGACCCGCACCGCCGCGACGCGCGTCACCGCGCACACCCACGCTCGGCCAATCGGCGCCCGCGCCGCCCGACACGACAGCACGCCGCGCATCACGCCTCATCAATATGCACCAAAGGGGGCGGGGCCGGGGGCGGAGCGGAGCACGCCCACCGCGGCGGACGACGGGGAGGGGGGCGGGGCGGCCGCGTGCCACCGCCCTACGCCGGCGCGCCCTAGGCCTTGCTCATGAATATGCAATGAGAAGGAGGGGAAAAGGCGAGGCCGACTGGGAGGGAGATACCAAACGGCTGGGATGGGGCTGCGCAGCCTCCTCTGCTGGAGCCAGGTGTACGCCGTTCCCCTGAAGTGGTGTAAAGACGGGAGAGGCGGAGAAAAGGGGGTCTGTTGAAGCTGTACTTTATGTCATCGTGGCTTTGCTTTAGGGATGTTTAAGGAGTTTGTCTCACTGCTGCAGCAGAGGGATTGAGCTCACACCCTTCGGCATTCACACACACCGATTGGACTTGATAATCCTTATGGGTCTGTTCCAACTTGGGATATTCTATGATTCTGTGACTCTTCAGTGGGTTTATCCGTCCCTCCAGACCCTCGTGACACCACAGAAAGCCTCTCAGCAGCCTTACTCAGAGGATGCACATTGCCAAGGGTCTCCCCTTGATTCTGAGATGTAGGCAGCAAAGCTCCTTCAGAGTGTTCAGCCCAGAATGGGCACAGCCTGTGCTACTGCTCTTCACCAAAGAAGAGCATCTGGAAATGCTCCCACGTCTACAGTATCCCGTCCCCTTAATTTGCAGCGCCTATGGCCTTCAGGCCCATTGGGCTATCTTGCACTGTGTAATGCCTTTCTGTGCCAGGCCATTGAAGGAAGACTGCTAATAGGCTGGCGATAGGAACGGCTGCTGAAATATTCCTATGAGCCCGGCCTGCCTTCAGTCCACAACTGCTGTGCCCAAACCCTGCCCTGCTGACAGTCACTGTGGACCCCTCAGCATTCTCCCCACTGACCACACTGCTGCTGTTTGTCTGCTGGCAAAGCGGCCGCCTCACCCTCTGCCAGGCTGCCCTCAGCCCTGCAGCCATGTCTTTTCCAGCTGCTTCTCCCAGCACGGCCCGATCCACACGATTGTCTAGGGAGGACAGTCTAGTGAGCACAGAGGCTAATGAGGCTAGTGAGCACAGAGGGAACTTGTGCATCCAGCGGGGAGAGTGGGAAGGGAAATGAGCTGTGCTCATCCAGAGTGCTCACTTGTGTGAATTGGGTCTCAGCGTTCATGGGAATGACTTAAAAAAAAAAAAAAAAGAAAGAAAAATTAAATCCAACTCTTGGTTTCTCTTACAAGAGCCTCATTCTCCATTTCTGCTCTTGTGCCATGCCATGTCGCTAATAGAATTCCTGTGGCCTAGCTGACTTCTTCTACCACAACTTTCTTCTCTCATCATCCCTCTCTCATCACATTCACTGGTGACACATTCACCGCACGGTGCTTCACATTAACTGATGCCCATGTTCAGACCTGCCTTTTCCTCACAATTGATTCACCCCGCAAACCCTTTGTTCTCCATCCGCTTTGCCTGCGCTTCTGTGCACAGGAGTTCACCGACTTCTGCTGAGAAAGAACAGATTCAATTCAAACTAATTTACTTTCTAATTCCTTCTCCCAGCTGTCTTCAAAGCTTTGTTGGGTACCTTTCACAATTTGAATTCCCCTTCCTCCTTCTTCCCTTCTATTTCTGTTTGCCCTTCTATTTCTGCTGCTGCTTTCTCTTCCCTAGCTCTCACCCCACAGGTGTAGGAATTCCTCATCTGCCATCTCCCCCTCTCCCCCGCAATCACAGAATCATAGAATTGCTTGTGTCGGAAGGGACTATAAAGACCATCCAGTTCCAACCACCTGCAGCGGGCAGGGCTACCAGCCACTAGATTGATTGCTCAGAGCCCCAACAATCCTATCTCACGGTCTCCTTTGTGATTAAGTTTATTCTGTGCTGTATTCCCCTCAGTCGCTAATGTTTTCTGCAGTACAAATATACATTCTAACTCCCTCAATCCCAAAATCATGGCATTTCTCAAGCACCAGCCTCACTGCCTACACGTGTATGCCTTGTGGTCAGCTAGCTTTATCACAGAATCATAGAATGGCCTGAGCTGAAAAGGACCACAGAGATCATCTAGTTTCAACACTCTGCTATGTACATGCTCACCAACCACTAGTCCAGGCTGCCCAGAACCACATCCAGCCTGGCCTGGAATGCCTCCAGGAATGGGGCATGACATGGCCATATGAATTTCATTAACCTAAAAGTAACTCTTGATCTAACTCATGCTTTCCCATTGACCATCTATAAATTCCCTGTTCACAGCTGTTGTGAAGAGGTCCCTGTTTTCCATTTTGCTTTCAGGTCTCTCCTTGAAGGCTCAGAAGCTAAGCTTGTTTTTAAAAAACATGTCAGCTGAATGATTCCAGAAGGTGAAGATTTAAGAAAGGCACTATGAATGACAAGGCAACATTTGGAAAACAGGAGGAACTGGGAGGACAGGGGCAAGGAATGAAGAAGTAACTGAGAAGAGTAATTCAAAGGTGAACAAAAAAAAAACATACAAAAGAGAAAATGAATCAGAGGAAAGGATAGGTAGCATTTTGTTTCTTTATTTCTAGTCATCCAAACATGCTGTGTTGTCTTTCCTCAGTTTTCCAAAGATCCAATACACAGACTGAAGGCAGCTGTCAGGATGAAATTCTCCATACTATGCATTTAGTACTACTGATGCTGTGAAATTCCACTGGTACAGGTGCATTCAAATAAGTGCGATGTTGACACTGCTACCTTTTTTTAATCTAAAAATGCGAAATCTATGTGTAAGGTTGAATAAGATGTCATTTAAATCCTTTGTAATTACAAATTACAGGTACACAAAAATTAGGTTGAGTATTATTCAGGGTGGAAAACGCAAGTAACAGAACACTCAGTTTCTCAAGCTGCTGTTCCTTTCTTCTTGTTGGACAAATTAAATACACTCCCTAAGTACAGCTCATTACTTAAAGCAAGTACGGATATGTTTGTATGGTTGTAGCCTTACTTGGTTATTGAGAACAGTACCAGATCCCCACTCTCATACCAAATATTTGCAGACACTAAGCTGTTAACATCCTGTCTCACTGAATGAGAAAAGCACTCTCCAAATCTCTTCTCTGAAATATCCTTTCAGTCGCAATTTACCGATAGCAGGAATGCATAACTATATCAGAGGGCAAAACTGGTTCCCACATACAGCTGCATGGCGTGGTTAAGATTACTGTGGCATCCTTTACTCATTTCCAAGTCCTAATTATTACAACCGTGTGCACAAAACAATATTTATATGCATTAACTTTCTTCAGAAAAAGGAGGTTTCTTTTTTTAGATACGTAGCATTGCTCCTGATTGTGCCCTTCTCAACTCTTTCATAATTAAGCTTTCAAGAGAAACATTCACATAGAGGTGAAGAGATGGATTCCCGTGTAGGTAACAGCAATCTGCACTCATAACTTACTGAATAAAGACCACAGTTGCAGCAGTTGGAATAATCTAAGCAGAGCAGGGTTTTGGCCAGATTTCCATAAAAGTCAGGTGAGTTTTTAGGTGATAATCTCTTAACAATAGGAGGTCTCTACAGCAAACCAGTTTCTTCTTTCAACACCCTCAGGGAGAAAGTATGTAATAAGACATGTCAGCTACTTAGATGTCCTCTGGCTGTTCGGAGAGCATTCCAAAAAGCAAACTTTGTGTGCCCTGTTTGCATGCACAGCACATTCCCATCTTCAGCCACAACTTTACGTGGCATAGGAGGAGCCTGGGAAACATGTGCAACTTATTTTATGGTGGATATGGTTTTTAAGATTTTAAAGCTGAAATTAATGAGTTAACTCAGTCTAAATAAACGTCAAGCTTTGCTTGAACTAGATCATGGAGATCTGTGTAACTCAGCTGGGAACACTCCCTCTGGAGAAATTAAGAGCTCACGTCCCACAGCAGGGTTTGGGCTCAGACCAAGAGCTGGCACTGCAGTGCAGCACTTCTCCAAGGAGTTTCTGTGTCAGGATCGTGATGCCGTCCTTTTGGGAGTTATTGTGCAATGCTTTAAAAACTCCTTTAAAACTTCCTTTAAAAAGGGAGAAGTGATAAATCCTGTATCTTATTTATATCTTATTCGACATTTTTCCTCTTCTTAAATCTAATCTGAATTTCCAGATCTGTACATTAATTGAATCACTGGCTGCATACTACTCACTCCATCTGTTTATATGGTTGAGTCACTGCATTACCAATATCTAACACGTTGCTTGGAAAGAATTTTAGGCAAGCTGGAGGATAAAACCCCAAAGCTCTCTAAGATAATGCTCCCTTCTGTACGTTCTGTAGTGCCATGCTCTACTCCGCTCACTTTCCACTATCAGGGATGTTAATTTGAACAAAATGCTATTTTAAGAAAAAGAGCTTATCCCTGAAGTACAGCGTATGCTTAAAAGCTGAAGAATGAACCATGATGCAGATAAACACTATTGCCACCCCTCAAGCAATGCTTTGCCCTGGGAATTGCACCAGGGGTTCCATGGTGATGGAACAAACATCTTTCACAATGCAACATATCTTTTTTCCACTTGAGATGCTATGAACAGATTACCTTCTGAGTGCAAAGTGACTGCTTTTAACGATGCCAAAAGTTGACAGCATCTCATTGCTGGACTGCAAAGTTTCTTCCAAAATGTGTTACACTTAAAAAGACTTTCCTTCATTTATGTCACTGTGGACGGGTTCAGGGGATAGGGGGACAAAAAAAAAAAAAAAAAAAAAAAAAAAAAAAAGCAAATAAGCAAAATTCAGATACTGAGGTGGAACTGATGATACACATCTTTAAGAAAAATGTGAAAAGAGAACATTTGGTATGAATCCCACCACGGAGGGCAGTGAATGCATTCACTTTATTCTGGGAGTTGAGAAGCAGAGTGAAAATAAACTGAAATAAAAGAAAACCAGTGAGACTAGTTTTACCTTCCAGACCGGGGGCTAGATCCAACTCTGACAGAAGTCAGTGGAACAATTCCCACTGGCCTGAGCAGGATTTGGATTCAGCAAAGTGAGATGCAGAAAAAATAACCAGGAAGAATTAATGAGAGGTTTTCAAACAGTGGTCTACAGACCACTTTCTTCAGTCCATAGAGACCTGTCTTTCCTCTCCGTTACTCATTTACTTCCAGCTGTTTTTATGGGTTTCTGCATTCTGGAGCCTAGGAGAACCAAAAGGTGTTAGCAGTGGGGAATGGGAATGGCCGGCCAGCCAGCTTGCTCCTGACAGTTTTGCAAGTGGAAGAGGAAAGAAATCCATTGCTTAGCAAATAAAAGAGAAAAAAATAAAGACAGAATATCTGAAGAAGCAGAAGGCCATTCAGTTGAGAGGATTAGTTGGCCTTCGTTGAGGATTATGTGTCTTTCTGCCTAATGCCACTGTCTAGCCAGATACCTGAGCTCCTAGCACAAAGCAGAAGAAAAGCTGAGCTTCACACAAATGTCTGCACTGACTGAAAAGCAAATAGGAAACGCCAAGGACAGAAGTGTTCCATAAACATTCCCCTTCCCTGCTCTGCCACAGCTGGATTTTTGGAAGCTACTGCACACACACCTGCCCTTTGGCTGAAAGCAGATATGTCTGCCTCTGCTAGTCCACACCATGGTTCTTACAGCAGGCTGCAGAGCTGTGCCAGGTGGGACACATGCTCCTACTGCCACATGGGGCCTCTTTGGAGCAGTCCCGTATCTGGTCCATGCGGATGCTTGGGTCAGCAAGCACTTTGCACTTGTCTGGCTCTTCCTCCGCACTGAGTCCGGCTGTGGTCAACTGCCAATGCTTGGTGAGAGACAATTGGCTCAGCCTTCCTCCTGTATCTCTTAGTTGTTCCTGGGGATCAGTAGCTTAGCACCTTTCTGAACCACAAATTGCAATCAGACTATCATATTTAATGCACACAGACAGACTTCTCTACCACTAATGGCTTAGTTCCCTTTTTTGAACCCACAAGAAGGCCTATGCCATCCTGGCTTGTATCAGAAATAGTGTTGTGAGCAGGACTAGAGAGGTGATCATCCCTCTGTATTTGGTACTGGTGAGGCCACCACCTTGAGTGCTGTGTTCAGTTTTGGGCCCCTCACTACAAGAAAGACACTGATGCCATGGAGCGTATCCAGAGAAGGGGACTGAAACTGTGATGGGTCTGGAGCACAAGTCTGATGAGGAGCAGCTGAGAGAACTGGGGTAGTTCAGTCTGGAGAGAGGGGGCTCAGGGGAACCCTCATTGCTTTCTACAGCCACCTGAAAGGAGGTTGCAGCAGGGTGGGGGCTGGCCTCTTTTCCCAGGTAAAAGTGATAGGAAGAGAGGTAATGGACTTAAGTTGTGCCAGGGCAGGTTCAGGTTGGATGCTAGGAAACATTTCTTCTCAGAAGGAGCAGTGATGCAGTGGCACAGGCTGCCCAGAGAGGTGGTGGAGTCACCATCCCTGGAGGTGTTCAAGAGCCGTGTGGATGTGGCACTGAGGGACATGGGCAGTGGGCATGGTGGAGGTGGGCTGATGGTTGGACTAGGGGATCTTAGTGGTCTTTTCCAACCTTAATGATTCTATGATTCTATGACTGTAGTTCCTTTTGCCAGCCAGGAGTTAGACTCCTAAGCCTGCCGTTCTTCACAAGAAAGAGGAGATACAGGAATCTCTGGACATTTTTTCCAAGATTTCTTAGTGAGAAGACATTCCAGGAAACAAAGGATGTATCAACAGCTTGTGGAGCAGTAAGCCTCAGAGATCCCTACACCAGCTCTGCATGAAATAGCTGTGGCTCTGGAAGCAGCAGAAGTGATACCAGCCCCATGCTGTGCCCAGGCCAGCTGGTGGGCTGAGTGGTGAGGCAAGTCAGCTGGAGACCGAGCACTGTGCACACCAGGCACTACCGCTTCTGGGATCTGTGCCTATATCCCTGCCAAGGTCTGTTCTCTGAGAAGTACTGGCCCGTTCAGATCTGAGCTGGATGCTTGCAGTACAGGGCTGCTTTCTGCTATAGGGGCACATCCTGAGAGGCCTGCTGCCACAGCTCTGCAGTGCCTGAGGACGCTGACCCATCTCTGGGATTTACAGAGGAGTGAATAGAGGCTGCAGAATAGTGACTTTTCAGCTTATTCCCTGGAGTAGGTACAGATTCTCAGCAAGAGTCCTCCAAACTGTAGCCCACAGAAGGGGGGCATGAAATCCCACAGATCTGCAGACTTTATGCTCCATAACATGGCTACAAGTCCAGGAACTCCACTCATCAGTTACTGAAATTCTTCCTCATTGCACACAGTGTTTACTGACCAGTGCAGATGATTATGGAGCAACGCTCTGTAGGATTATTTATGCAGATCTGATCTGGCACTGGACCAGAAATAAAATTTGCCTTGACTGTTCTCCCATCCCATTCCCAAGCTAAATCCTACCCTGCATACACTGGAAAGTTTTGCAATCTACTGTAAGGAACCTGCTTTAGCAGGAGGTTGGGCCAGCTGATGTTCAGACGTCCCTTCCAACCCCTGTGATTCTGTGATTCACATCATTCACTTAGGAAGAATCTGAGGTTCATTGTAACAGACCCCTAAGGCAGTGTGAAGTTTTTGGCAGCCCACTGCTTCTGCACATGGCTTCCCACTGACCAGATCCCAGTAAAGTTTTCCAGCAGACCAGAGGAAAAGGTCGCTGAATGATTTGATGAATTACACTGGCCCAGAAAGCAGCACCTTGACAAGGGAAGAGGGGAGAGCTAGCTCTCAGCTCCTCACACCAACCAATAGCCTACACAGTCATGCTGCCTGGCTTTTTCTGTCTTATCCAAGGAGCATCAAGCTATTAGCAATTCATTCCATATTACTAATGTATGGCATAAAGATTGCATAATTATTATTTTTTAATGTAGTAAGTGAAGTTCATTTCATCACTTTTACAATATTCTGCATATTTTTCAAAGATGTGACATTGAACAGTCTCAGAAAGAACACACTTGGAATTAGCAGAGGCATTACAGATTTTGCCAGAAATACTGTTTATGAGATTGTACCTGTTGGTGGAAAACAAGAGTCCATTCCATATTTACACAGCACACACCATCAGTAGTTTAAATCATCAGAAAATGAAGCGATGAAATACAGCCTGCATGGATAGGTGACTCGTAATTTCAGAGAATCACAGTTCAGTTTTAACTAGGGCTTGCTTCTCTCAATCCTACTTTGGGAGTGTTATCACTGCACCTTGAAAGCTCTGCTTTTGCTCTGCACTGCCTTCTAAAAGTGCTTTTCCAGCTGTACAGGACTCAAGAAGCTGGATCAAACCAGCATGTTTATTTCAGTATGACATCCCACATATAAAATGCATGCCTATTTCAGATGTCAATCTTCCTTATTTTCTTTATTCCAATCAGACCTATGAAAACAAACACAAAACATGCAGGGTTTTTTTTTTCTTTTTTTCCTCTCAATACTACTTTGCAGTACTGTGTGCATCCACAGGACGATGGCATTCCTCTGCCTGCTAAGTAAGTGTGCTTCCTGACATACAGTCTCCAAAAGCAGGAAGCAGCCCAGCTTTTGTCCTGTGAAGTTTGTGCACCAGCCTGCATTTGCACAGTGAGATTCCATTCTACCTGCTTGTAGGAATCATAACTCTTTTTTTCTTCTTAAAGTATTCTTCAGGAACAACATTTTTCATTATCAAAGGTTTGCTGCTTCCCCTCCAATTAGTGTAACATAAGCTGCATGTGGCCACAACCTGCAGTGACCATAAATTACAGCTGCTCCCCTAGTAGCCAATGGAGTAGTGAGACACTACTGATATAATCAAACACTTAGAAACAATAGACTTTCAGATTCCTCACTTTCCTGTTGCACCTAGACCGAAGCTCACCCTTTCCTCGTACCCCACTTCGGTTTTGTATCACCATCTCCACTGCTGACAATACTTTTTTCAATGGGAATATCACAACTGCAGCCACTGCCAGAACCTCTTGGCAAACGGCTGCTCTCTGAGTCAGAGCCTAATGCCATTACAAGGTCTGCAACAGCTGCAGCAGTCATACATCTGCAAGTCATTTGAACATTTTATGATGAATAAAAACTATCCATTACATAGACCTATACATTATATATTAACCCTAATACTTATTCAGTTACACTAACAATAACCTTTTCCCTCTGCATGCTGTAAACTTCTTTGGCTACAGCAAGTGTTAACAGAGATACTTAAAGCTCCATTCCATGGTGGAGTAGTCCCGGTGTACACATTACTTAGCTTACTCTACCTATTTGAACACAAGATGGGATGATGGAAAGAAAGGAAGAAAAGAAAGAAAGGAAAGAAAGGAAAGGAAAGAAAGGAAGGAAGGAAGGAAGAAAAGAAAGGAAAGAAAGGAAAGAAAGGAAAGAAAGGAAAGAAAGGAAGAAAGGAAGAAAGGAAGAAAGGAAGAAAGGAAGAAAG